>NC_071576.1:50331313-50511313 GCF_024509145.1 Vidua macroura
GATTGGTGAAGTTACCCAGTTGCTCACTTGGTGCTAAACCAGGATTGTACTGTAATTGCACTTATGCTGTGGTCTTTTAATTTAATTTTTTATTTGGTCCACTAGAGCTTTAGAATGATTACCTTGTTTTACCTAATTCATTGCACAAGATCTCTTGCTTTTAAATTTGTCACTCATCATACCTAATGCCTTTTTTTTGTTTGTTTGCTTGTTTTTAATTTGCAGAATTTTGTAGCTACTTTAAAATTTCTAACTGGACTACTCAATTTTTACCAGGCTTAATTGCATTTAGTACATGTGTGTCAATTGCTGGCATTGAAAAATCTTTATAATCAGCTTTTCATTCCCACTGTTCTGTAGCACTAATTTGCAGCCAGTTATTTGTATTTACTTTCCCAGTAAATACAACTGCACTGCTTGGAGATATTCATCTGTTTTGTCTTCTGTTTTGCAATCACACATTTTTTTTAAAAACAGTGCATAATGTTTGGGAATTGTAGTAGTATAGTTGTTACACTGTTTCTTTCATACTTTAATTGGAAGAAATAAATCTGAGCTTCTTATGTTTTCTGACTCACATTATATACACAAGTTGAATTGAAGTGCTTTCATAACACTTGTTATTAACATTTGTGGCAAACTATTTATTTATAAATTTGGGTGCCATCTTGGTCTTTTTCTTGATGTAAAGAATTAAAATAGAGTTTTTCAGCCCTAGTAGTGTTCTGTAGAGGTCATCTCTTGTACCTATGGGGCTTTGATATGCAAAAGCATGTTTGATAGCACAATTACTTACAGCATTACAATTATTTAGCAGCCACAATGGCAAACAGTTAAATGTATAATTGAAGTGCTGCTCAGTGTGTAACATTTGCTTTAAACATACATTGTATGTGTAATTCTAATTTTTAATTGGTCAGCTCCCAAGTGTAGGATGACATTTTAAGTATTGATCACAGTACATGAAGTCATTTGTTATATACAATGTCTTTTTAATGTAAAAGTTGCAACATCAAAGCCAATAAAAGTACTGCTTCATAAGAATGGTTTGATGTTTTTCTTACCTATTACATAACAACAACTTGAAAATGATAATGTGTATTTAAAATATACTATCTCAATCAGGCCTGGTTTGAATTTGAGTAGAAGGATGAGTTTGGAGTACTCATATGAGAAAATCTTCTTTTCTCTGTTGAATTCTGAAATGTATTAATTTTTGAGATACAATTGCCTCTTACCTACTTAACTTTTTAATATACATGGAAGATAGTTCTCTTCTGAGTGAATACTGAGAGCTTGTGCATGAATAGGTTTCAATTAGATTTATTAATGCAAGGGACCTAATGAAGTCTAAGGACTTCATGTGGAGTTCAAACTTCATCCAAAACAAGCCAAAGATTTGTACCAGAAATACTGGAGATATTTTTAAGAAACATAAAAGTGGCCCGTTCTCCTGTTGATTCCCTCAAAACCTTGAGGAGATAATTTTGTTGTTGTTTTTGTCCCTGCTTTTAATCTCATGTATGGTAAAGTTGTTCAGATCTACTGGATGGAATGATGCTACAACTGAACTTTACTTTTTGAATGAAAAGGTATTGGTAGTGTCCTTAATTGTGAGTTTATATGTAACTGTATTGTGTGTAGTTGTGTAGGGACTATTGTGCAGTGACTTTGGGTATTCTATATTATGCAGCTTAGTTTAAATATGCTCCATTTAAATATCAATAAATATGTAATAGTTCTGATTTATATTGCTAAATATTTACATTTTAAAGACTGTGTGGAAGACTTCTGCACGTAGCTAGACTCTGCTTTTAATAAAGTCTGAAGAGCTTAAAAGTCAATTTTTTTTTTAAATTCAAGACAAGTTAACACTAATACACAATATATTATCAACTTTAACAGTAGGTATTATTCTAAAAAGATACATAAAATTTTCAAGTTGTGATTCTCAACTTGCACTGTAAATAGCCTTTCTGTGTAGCCATCCAGAGCCACACAGCACTGACTCTTTACAATGCCAAGGACTACTCTGCCAGCCTGTAAGCTCACTAGTAGCGACACCTGTGATTCCAAAGGTGTTGTTCCTTGTGTATCTGGTTCCATGTTAATTAGCAAATGTAAAATTTGGATTAATAAATTTCTTAGACTCTAATACTGTTGAACACATAAAATTAAAGAATACTCTGAATTCCTCACAGCACAGCTAGAGATCAAAACTCCCACTCTTATGTACCATGAAATGCAGTTTTCTTTCTGTTGTCGCTTCAGGGGTTTTCCCCGCTGATTCTTTCAGCAGTGTAGCTTTTGCTGAAGTAGTAATGTACGTTGCTGTGTGGTGAGTTTGACAGTTTGGTTGAATGCTGTTAATTGTTTTGTATCTATTACCAGTGGAAACGAGAGCAAGAATTTGATTTGCAGTTACTTGAGAGGGCAATTTGTGGAGAAGACAAGGATGAAAATGAATGGTTAAAAGTTCAGCCAGTTGCAGTGACAGAGACAGACCTGGAGCCTCAAGACTATGATTTAGATATCAGCAGAGAGGTAACACTCACAATCTTTTGCCTCCTATTCTCTGTCCCAAAACATTAACCTTTCTAAGATTTAGGCAGTGAATTCTCATCTTTTCTTTTGAAACTTAGCTGGAACTAAAAGGAGTCTTTTGGGCACTGAAAATTTATGACCTGGCACCTTTGTAAGGTTTGTGTTCATACTGTGTTTTAGCAGAAAGAAGAAATTGAAAAGTTGGCTCTGCTCTTTTAAATTTATATCTCAGGCTTTATAAAGGGCAGAATGATTAAGTTAGAGAAAGTTCTGTAAATTGGGAAAAAAAAAAGACGAGAAGACAACATAATGAGTATTTAAAAATGAGAAGCAGGAATGAAGGACAAATTCGTTCCCCAAAGCTACGTTACTGCTTTTCATGTTGACTGGCAAATGATGATAGAGAAGGTTTATTTGGGCTTGAACAGAAAACATATTTCTGTCAGCTTTTAGAGTGACTTGGTGGTCCTGGGCCCACCACTGAGGTCTTTGCTCAGCTCAAGTAACGGAGGAAATGTCAGTTTGAAATGCGATTGAGCCATCTGGTGGGAAGGAGAGAACACAGCAAGTGGAAAGGTTTCAGGGGGTACCTTGTGCTGTGTTAAATGCCATGGGAGATGGCAAACAAGTAAAACTATTCATGATAATTAGACTAGTAAGCACCTGTACTCTTCTGAAAGCTGTTGGCAGAGTATCATTTTGCAGAGATATTTGTAAATGTATTTTACTCTGTGAGTTATCTGTTGAATTCTATGAATGAATTTATCTTTCAATTAATCTTTGTATAATTTTTACAGAAAATACAGTGCTTCTGTAAACTTCAGAAACAGAAAATAACTTACGTTCTTCTGCCTTTCCTTGTTACACTCTGCTATTAATTTTTCTTTTCCAGGAGACCTCCAGGGCTGTGGGAATCACTTTGTAGTTCCTTTAAGCCTTGAATAGAAGACATTTTTGCTCATAGGCATTTCTGTCCTGCTTCAGAGTAACTGAAGTAGGTCTGAAGCTCTGAGTGTAATGCTTCTTTCTCAGTTTGCCCAGGTTAGAATCATACGTTTATGTTGGAAGGGATCTTAAAGATGATCTAATTCCAGCCTCCTGCCAGGGGCAGGGACACCTTCCACTGAACCAGAGCTCCATCCAACCTGGCCTTGTTGTCCTTCTCCATTTCTTGTGGCCATTCCCTTCACCTGGCAGGCACTTCTGTGTGCACTTCCCTCTGTGCCTCAGAAGGAAATGTACTCAGTTCTATCTTTGAGGAAATCCATCTACTGTTACGATGATTAATGGGTTTGTTATTCTGAAAGTGACAGGATGAGCTAATGTGGGTTAGGTACTGTATGGAGATAGAGATACACATTAAAAGTGTATATATGTCTATATCTAGACCTCCAGAGAGGAGCTGGATTCAACACTAGGGAAGGGTAGTGGAAAAATGAGGATTTTTCAGAAAGCATTGGCTTTGGATTTCCTGAGAAGGAAGTCTAAAAACTTGAGGCTATGATTTTAATATGGTTGAGCGTGCCAGTGTGTGCTCCTGGCATGAGATTTTCTGTGAATTACTCAGTCTAAGCACTGGGGGTTAGGTCAGGCCACTTTATATAATCCATTGAATTAGTGTGAACCGAGGTGAGTGGTGAAAAAATTAAGGATTATTTTCATTGGAAACTTTAAATTTTAAAAACTCATTGCCTCATGCGTGTTTTAACAAAATTCCAATAGGAAGAAGAAAAAAAATAGTTCTCCTTTATTTAATTTCCATTTATTCACACATCCACTATTTTTGTTTTCAAAAGCAGTCTGTTCTGTACTATAAGAATTGATTTTCAAAGTTTGTAAATTTTATTTTCATTGGGAGGAGTGAAAAGTTCCCACAAAGTAATTTACCCTAGCAAAAAAAATTGTTTCTAGCTTTTGTGCAGTCATATTAAAATTTGCAGTCTACAGAATTAATTTATGCAATGTGTTTTTGCAATCACACAGTGTAGTATGTTTTTGTTTGCCTTTTTCCCCCTCTGCTGCTCACAGAAGATTATCCAGTCTCAAAAGAATGACACCCTGGGTTAAAACTTTCAGGGATCTTTCCTTTCAGATGTAGGAAGTTCTGGCTGGCATGACACAAATATCATGACACTGATATCTCAGGTTGTCCAATCAATCTCTGAGTGGTTGCTTCTTTCTACTGTAACAGCTTTAGGCAGTGTCCTATTTTGGGCTCTAAGCCTGAGCTGAAGAAAGGTTTTCTGTTGATTCTGATTTCTTCTGTAATCCCTTTAAATATTTGTTCAATCTATCTTCTGAAGTAAAAAGAATCAGAGGGAACACTGTTGAAAGGGCATCAGCTATATATACAGAAGAAGTGTTTAATGTTAGGTACATGTACTGACTGTGAAAATCCATGCTTTATTCTTTTTTCACTGTGTTCTCCCATTGAGGAGGATTTATCTCAATTTCTTTTAAGTCTTTGTTATTGAAAACTCGATGCTTTCTTTCTTTCTACAGTTGTCAAAACCTGAGAAGGTTGTAATTCCAGAACGTTATGTTGAACTGGAGCCAGAGGAGCCTCTTTCTACAGAAGAACTGGCGGCAAGGCAGCGTAAAGCAGAAAAGATAAAGAATATTCTTACTAAATCAAGGTTAGGTTTTAGGGTTTTTTCCAAATCTTACACAGGTGCTCATGTTAAACATTGAGAACTAACATCATACAACAGCCTTTATTTCTGTTTCCTGAATGCAACTTGTAGCTTTGAGAAAATGCACTCAGAATTTATATGGCATACGTAGAGCTGCTTTTTAAAACAAGGTAGAAGACATACTGATGAATTTTGTATATGTCCATTTTCTTGTTTAGAGAGTCCTAAAACAGTAGTAAGTCCTTAACAAACAACTTGTAGATGAGAGTGAGGAGGAAGGAAAGGCACAAAGCTGGCAAAAAGCAGAAGAGAAGTCAGCATGAGAGTAAGTTTGTTGTGGCCAGAGAGATGGAGTTGTGAAACAACACTTTTGGCTATTTACAGCTAACAGAGTCAGCTGAAACATTCAATTTCCAGAATTTGATACATCAGGTACCTGCTCTTTCTTTGGAAGGGGTATAACCTGAGGACCACCAGGTTTTTCCTTTTCCTCTGAGCATGAGCAAGGAATTTTCCTAACAACTTCAAATAAATAGCACTTCTGTAGTGCTTTCATTTCAGCACATTAAACATATTTCTAAAAAAGGACTTCCAGATGTTCTTAAGGTTATGCAAGAATTGTGACTGAATGTGTAGTGGCTGTGTCATTTTTCCTTGTGTGCTGTAGGCATTTGCATACAGCACCAACCCTGTTTTAAAGAACTGCAATAAAATATGGAGCTTGATAGATGAGATCTGAAAACTGCTGTCTGAATCCAAGCTCGTTCTTATCTGCATGGTGGATTCTTTATGTTTGCAAATGTTAATGTTGTTTTTCACTCTCCCCCCCAGTATGCACAATCTGCAGCCTACTGTTGCCCAGGACAAACACAACTCGATTGATTTAGATTCACAGCTGCAGGAGCAGGAGCGCATCATTACCATTTCATATGCTCTGGCTTCTGAAGCCTCTCAGAGGAGCAAGGAGGTAGCAGGTAATGCTTAGTTATTTACAAATAACAGCTATTCCTTTCCAGCTTCTCAAGTTGTGTGGGGCTGTTGCTGAACTCCTGGCATAAGAGAAAGTTTTAGTCATTCATATTCAAAATAGTGAAAAGTGTGTGTAGGTAACAAATGGAGAGGGGCTAATGATTTACATTGAGTATTTGGCCTCCAGTGGACAGGGTAAAGGAGGCAAAATACTATGATCAGTAAGTTCAGAACTTGGAAACTTGTTCTAACTAATAGTGCTAAAAAAATTAGCATTTTAATTCTCTATAATTACATTAAATCAAATATTTCTATGTTCATTTTTTGAAAGTAAATTGATCTGTGACTTCAAAAAAATCAAGGAAAGAGGATTTAAATTTTTTTTTTAAAGAGAAATATCCCCTGGTCCAGTGATGGAGATGAGGCTAGAATCATTTGCAGCTTAAGCTGTGTGACAACAGGCTGAAAAAGACCTTGTAAAATGGGGATGGGCATGTCTGGTGACCAGGATGAGAGGTCAGAGCAAGACAGCTGTGCAGGAATTCTGCTTGATGCCTTGAAATTAATGGATCCTTTGCAATATGTTGCTAAAAAAATGATAATTTCACTCTTGATTGCTTTATATTGAAATAAGTAAGAAATGTCAAGAGATTTGTATCACACAGTAATCCATGCAGCAGCGATTTCCCCAAGTGTCTGACTGGCCATTTATAACTGGCACCATTCACTGTTCCAGTGGAGAATGGAAATAATAGAAACTTTGACTATGATGGAGAAAAAATACGCACATTTCTCATCCAAAGTTGTCAGTTTAAACTTACGGCTCTTTGCCACAGCAGCCCTTGAGACCTTCCCATTAAAGACAGATTATTCCAGCATCGGGATGCGTAACGTGCATCTGCAGTGAGAGTGTTGATTGAATGTGGCTGTACACTCAGGGGTGCAGTGCCAGCTGAACCTGAGGGCAATGGCATTTGAGGGGATGGAATACATTTCCAAGATAGGAATCTTGAGACTTCAGAGAGTTTCTGTGGGTAATTTAACTGACTGAGGAGGCCAGACGTTATAAAGCTAAACCAAACAAACAGAAAAACAGAATTGTAAAATCATGGGAGCAGTTCAGGAGTAACCTTGTGGCCCTTCAGGCCATTGATGTATCAACAGGGCTTTTCCACATGCACTTTGGTCCCAGTTCTAGTGACCAGAACCTTCTAACAGCTTCCTTTGGTTATGGAATGGGAATTTTTTTCATTAGGTATGAGCCAGTGGAGCATTTTGCCACTTGAGTTCTAGCTTCTGCTGGGAAAAGGTCACACATCTGGGCTAAGATCAGCCCAGATGAACACAGCCAGCACCTGATATTATTCTTCTGTGTCACTACAACAAGAGCAGAGTGCCTGCCCTACTCAGAGGTCTTCTTGGGGCCAATTAAGTTACTTCCGGGTGTGCCATAACTTGTAGTAACTCTACGGGGTGTGCCATAACTTGTAGTAACTCTACAGTACTGAAATAGGTTTGATTTTTTTTTTAATGTTGTGTAGTGAATTCAGTATACATTTCATTACTATAAGTTTTTTTATTTATATATTTTAATTTTTTTAGATATATGTAACAACAAAAATCTTAATTCTTGAGTTTTCCTCAAAGAGGGTATTAAAGTGTGTATTGGCTCTGAAATGTTTAAATGCTGCTTCAGAAAATTTGCAGTCAGTTGTGAGATAAGTTTTGGTTTAATTTTCTTTGTGAAGCAGAGCAGCTGCCTCCTTTGTCTTTCAGACACTTAAAGAAACCCCTAACACAGTAGCCAAAGACTAAGGTTTTTAAGGAATTCCAAACTTGTATGTTTGTGCACAGCTTTTGTTGCCACATTTGTACCTCAAAAACTCACTTCTTGAAACATGTCTTGCTTTGATTTCAATTATTTCTTACTCCTTTAAAAGTAAACACCTTCCATGGTATTCTCAAAAAAAAAAAAAAAAAAAAAAAACAACAAAAAAAAAAAAAAAAAAAAAAAAAAAAAAAAAAAAAAACCAAAAAACCAAACCAGAGTGGTTTGGCTTTAATAGAAAATCTACAAACCAGAAAAGAATTTATATTTTTTAGTTATGGCCTATTTTCTGATGAACTAAGGTGATTAAAAAGAAAAGCATTTGATACTTTGCACAGCTGATTTTACATTCTCATTTAGTCTCATATTACAGATTTCTTCACGTTCTTATTTTTGTACTTTGATTTTTGAAGTATGGGTTATTGTTTGCTCCTTGGTGATGCAGCTGACCACATCTGAAAATCCCAAACTAATTATGTAGATTGTTTTACAAAGACTTGTTTATGAAAAAGACTGTGAAGCTTAACTTCGTCCATTTTTCAAGAGTGAGCAATTATGTTAGAATATTATGCTAATATAGATCTTTTAAGATAAGTTGTACATTTATCTAATCTTAGCATTTTAGAGTTTCCTCTTTTCCTAATAAAAAATCAACCTTTTGAGTGGAAATCATGCCAAGAATCTGGAAGATTAAAGTCAAGTACAAGAGTGTTAAGAAGTCTTTTCATATGTTGTGTGCTTTGGCCCTCCAAAACGTGAAAGCAGAATTTTAGATCGAGTTTCAATTTCTTCAATTTTATGATTATTGTCCTCTAATACTATACCATTACTCTGGTTTATAAACAAGGATAGTTTTAATCATTGTATTCTTTATCCTGTATTTTCAAGCTGAGATGTGAAAATGTATTTACTGTATCATC
Organism: Vidua macroura; assembly: GCF_024509145.1. NCBI lineage: Eukaryota > Metazoa > Chordata > Aves > Passeriformes > Viduidae > Vidua > Vidua macroura. The sequence continues at coordinate 50,340,208 of NC_071576.1, forward strand.
CACTGCACTAAGCAAAATGTTATATGTATGTGTAATTTTGTAAACATTATTTTTCTATATATTATTTCAGTTTCTGTTCACTGGCATATAACAAAGAAAATGTTGAAAACCTGTACAGCCTCAGTGAAGTCTGGAAATTGAGTTAGCAAATATAGGTGCTGGTCCAGAGCTTCAAAAGCTTTAAAAGCAGGGCTGATGAGAGTATGTCAGTGTTGTGTGCCTTCATAATGTTCTGGTGAAATTTCATCTTAAGATTGGTTGTCCATATTCTCATGCAAATAGGAATCTTTATTTGTTTAATTGATGCAAGGAGTAGAAAAAAGCAGCAGGTAGAAATGTTGTTTACCTTGTGTTCCATGTGACTAAAACAGTGTAGCACCTCATTCATTGCTAATCAGGTGGTAGAAAATTCAGGTGACTCCATTTATGATGTGAATGTTTGATTGTGCAGCCTAATTCCTGTGTGTGATCCCTTCTAGCTCAGCAGTTGACCTATCCACCCAAAGCACCCTCACCTTCTGTACCACAGCCACCTCACTCTCCCTTAAGCAATGGATTTCACTACACATTTGTTTAAACACCTTCCAAGTAAGAACTAACTGCTCTTAGTGTGTCTGGTTTGCCATCGTGCCTGTGCTGTGGCTTGCTAAATTTTAACTTCTTTACTAAACCGAGATTCCATCCGAATGAAAGCATGCAGCTACCTTTTCAGGAACCTTTTGTCCTTGTAAACATTGCTTCTAAAGAGCTAACACATCGGCTGGTGAAGTGTTTGGTTAAGTGCTGTCGCTCTGCAGGTGAGGTGCTTCCTCAGTCCTGCTGTGGTGAAGGGAGGAGACATCTGTGCTCTTGGTAACAGGGGGCCAGGTTTTCAGCAGCCTTCTGTACTCTGGTGGCTGCTCAGGGTGTACAAAGAGAGAATCCAAAGTGCACCCTTGTACAAGCAGGGGCTTCCTTTGTGGGCTGCTATCCTACATATGAGCTGGCATCAAAGTCTTAGCTGAGGTGAGCTGAAAATTTGGCCCTTTGTAACTAATTCTGCAGTGTTGTGTTTGACTTTGATCCTGCCTTTCATTGGATCATGTTAATAGAAGATTGGGTTTCTCTCTGGTTAGGTTATATTGCCACTTCAAGTATTGAAATTGTGATAATTTTGTTGTCCTTACAAAGAAACATCTCTATTTGTATCTCTTCTCAGTAGGATTTGCAGAGATTTCCCTGTTTGAAATTGGAAGTAGTAAAAGGTGTAAATATTGTATGCAAGTGCTGAGTGTGCCCCTAGTTAAGACACTTGCTATGCATCCATATTTTCCTTTTATATTATTCTTACCTTTCTGATTTTCTTTGGCTTAATTTTATTGCCTGAAATTGAACAAGAAGATAAAGCAGAGATGAAGTAGTAAAGAGTGTTGCTTGAGTAACTCAAATAATTATGCAGTGCCAGAGACTCGAGCAGGGGCCTGGGGCTGACCTTCAGAGGTCCCTTCCTACCCCAACCACTCTGTGGTTGCAGACTGACTTAAAAACATGTCTAGCACATGTCTGTACAAATATATACACATAGATATACAGTTACAGATATATATTTATATAAAGCTACGTTTTCTTCAGAAAAAGAAAGTAGCTGTGATGTGCTGGGGACACAGGAGCTTGAGCATCAGTGACATTATGAGATAATTGTTGGCTTAACATGTCTGTATGAATTGTTCCTTCTGTCAAACTACAAAAGGCTTAAAAAAGAAAAACTTCCCAGCAATTTGTTACTGCTTGGCATTGGTTGACTCCCTTCAGTATTTAACCATGTTTTATTTTCTTCACACCAGCCAAAGCAGTAAGTGAGCACTGACGTGAGACTGGAGGAAAATCCCACTTTCTGACATCGCGTAGAAGACAGAGGAGATTCTTTTCCAGGTTTCTGTGGATGGTTTGTACTCGTTGGATGGTGACACCTTCTTCTGGAAAGACATTCAGAGAATAATAGGGGGATTTTCTATGAAAATGAAGAGAACTGCAGATCATTTTTTATTTACTTCAGTTTAGTTCACACTTTTTATATGAATAAATGGCACTTTTAATAAACTCTGTAAAATACTGACAATGTATTTTTAGAGCTATGTATTTTAGGTTTTTTTTTTTTTTTTTAATCAAGGGCTGAATTCATTTTAAAAGACACTTCTTGCATAGATACTAAAAGATGCTGTTACTTCCCCCTCAGGCTCAGATGCACATCATAAAGTTTTATGAAAAAAACCCTGCAAATTTGAGTAAACCTAGAAGCACATTCACAGGGTATGGATAGAGCTAACATGCGTGACAGGTTTGGTGAAAGGGTGTTTCAGATTGAATATTTTTGTAGAGTTAATCACCCACCCTTTTGCCCATTAAATAATCCATTGCAAGAACTGTTATCTTGAATTTCTAAATATTAGTAACCACTGTAGCTGAAATTTCCCAAGAAAGCCATAACAAAAGCCAGTTTTAACTCCCTTTTTTTTGATGCCAGATTATTACCTTGCTGGTATCAATCCACAGTTTGCTAGGTTGCCCTTGAAAGTAGTGCTAACAAACAGCTAACAAATTTTTTTTTGAAGTTGAGATGTGAAAGAAGATGATTTTTAATTAAAATATGAGAAGTAAGCAATAAACAATTACAATGTGTCATTTGGCTAGTAAATACATATTTTTCTTCTGATTTTTTTTCAATAGACATTACAATATGATGTACTGTCTAGTATTTATCCTAGAAACAGCAAAGCAAGTGGAATGTGGCACCTGCTAATTTCCTGTGTATGTTCACCTGGTGCTTATCATTGCCAAACTTTGAAATTCTGTGCTGTACTTCTGCATAGAGCAATGGGTGAGCTGGTTAAAATAAGGAGAAAATAAGATTAAATGTATTGCTGCAACTTTAAAAAACCCTGTGTATGCATCGAATGCAAGACATGCAAAAACTTCCCGATGTTATGTAATTAGTAGCTGAATTCAGCTCTGGATGAGAAATACTTCTGCAGTATTTTGTGAAACCACTAACTTGTTTATTCCCTGTATCCAAGTAGCAGCTAAAAACCCCTTGGAATTGACCTTTGTGTTTCAGACTTTAAGACAAATCATCATATATTAACACTATACTCATAAATATTCTTAAAAGTATATATTTAGCTAATGCAATCTATTTTACCTCAATACTGCCAGTATCAACTTCAAAACCTTTTGCCAAAACAATGATTTTTTTTTTGCCTTTATAAAAAAGTTTTGAAAGCATAAATGAATATTTTGAAAGAAAACATTAATTTAAATAAAATGTAACCGTTTGGAAAGTGGTATGTGTATAGATTAAAATATTAACATAAATGCTTCCTATTGCCTCTGTCTTGTCTGCTCTCTTATCAGTGTCCAACAAGTTGGAAATCCGGAGTCATTTGTGCTTTTATCACATTTTACTCTTCTTTGGTTCAAGTCCCATTGAAGTTCCCCAGTTTTGCACTTATTTTACTGGATTTGAATCAGGCTCTCTCTACACCAATTCTACATTTTGATGATGATTATTATTATTAATTGATTTTTTTGTTTTGTTTTGTTTTTAGTAATGTTTTCTAAGTATTGATGAAATCTGTCTTTATTCTTGAATAGCAGGAGTGAGGTGTTGGCTGAGGGGAATGTGTGGGCACTGGCAAAGCTGCAGCTCACTGGCAGCGTTTGACTTTCCAGCAATTCCCTCAAAAGACACCCAAGTTGCTGGAGAGCACTGGAGATGTTGAATTCTTCTGGAAAAAAAACAATTAAAAGTGTTTCTGTGGCTTAGTGTTGACTGCACAAACTCGAGGGTGAATGTTTGAGCCTGTGAGTCCTTGGCTTTGGAATGTGAGTGGCAGAAATCGGGGGCTGAGCTGCTTTAGGATGTGCTCATCCTGTTTTTGTGGGGCACAACAAAGCAATGAAGGGGAAGGAGCACAGGCAGTGTTGCTCTGCAGCATGGGACAGATGTTCATTCTCTTTCCTTTGATCACACACACAAAATCTGCTCATTCAAGCTTGTGTGGAAGAGAAGGATTTTGCCCTGAACAGTTACATCATTGACATTTTCAACAAAACCAGTCTTGATGGAAAGATTTTGGTCATGTCTGTAGTTAATCCCATATTTGGTAAAAAAATTATAAGGTAATTTTTCTTCCAAAACTTTTTGTTGAATATGTGAAATGCTGTTCTTTAGTGACCATCTTTTGTAAGGATGGGTGTAGTTTTTAAATAGTAATGACTAGTTTTCCTATGCATGGAGTGTTTGGTGTATGTCAGTTTCCTTTTTCAGTTCTGTTTCTTTTAATCTACATGCTCTTTTCAGGGTACTTTCTAATATTAAAACTAGAAAAAAATTGTTTGAACCTACATGCTCTTTTCAGGGTACTTTCTAATATTAAAACTAGAAAAAAATTTTGTTAACTTGCAGATCAATATAATTTTGGTCAGAAAGTGGACTTTTTTTCCCCTCCACCTATTAAACAGTGAAGTGTTTGGAACTAATTGAACTCACTCATTAGAAAACAGTGTCAGTTCTTTTGATTGTGCTGGATTTTAATTAGTGTTTTGTAATGTTATACCAAGCAAAAATTTTAGGCTGAATTCTCTTCTCATATACAGCTGTTTCCAATTTCTTCAGCTGAAGTTACTAAACTTTTACTGCCCAGCTGCATTTATAAAAGTACAGCCTGATAGTTGTAATTGACATCTCTTTCACCTTTTTGGACTTGCACAACAGCCCCCATCCCTTGTTTTTCAATATTATTTTTAAGTTTGTGTGATTGCTGGGCTGCAAGGAATCCTGCTGAGCTATAGCACTGTTTGTGCATCTGTATTATGCTGTTTGTTTTAAAGGACTCGGCAGGTAAGCAGTACTTAGAGACATCCAGGCTGTTTTGGAACACTTGGGAAGGAAAAAACACACCACCAACAAAAAGCCCCCCACAAACAAAACCCACCAGAAGTAGATCCAAAGGTTTTTCAGGAAACTACTGAGAGATTCTCTTCTGGAAAGTACCTTAGGTGTGGAAGGAAAAGCTACTGAAGGATGCTACTAAACTTGTATGCTGCTACTTCAAAAAGCTCTTAAGGCCCATCAGGGTGGTTTTGAGTACCTCACAGCCTTTGGAGGGTGGGGTTGGTGTTTTGAGAAGGCAGAGCACTCCCAACCCATTCTGGTACTTCACACCATTATTTTTCCCCCTGCACCATTTGCTCCTCTGACTTCCAGATCTTCAAATATATGTGTATGTTTTTTATATCAGCATCAGTTCCCCACTAGGAAACAACATATTTCCCAGGTGTCTTAGCAATTAACTTCTGGATGTTCTATGAAGGAAAGACCAGATTTACCTGGTGTCAAAACTTAGAAGATGCAGAAAGCAGGATGTGATGTTACCCTCTGATTTATGTCTGTCTGTGGGTATTTTAAAGTGTTTGCTTGTGTTGTGTGTGTGTCTGTGTGCCCATGTACTGTGTGGTTATAAAAAGAACAAAGCCATGCGCAAGAAAAACATGAAAAAATTGCTATATTTTCCACATCTGGTTAAGATTCCCACTGGTTATTTGGCTGTATTCAAAAGGCTAAGATTTTTATTGCTCTACTAGCAAAAGCAACCTTTCTTCATAGTGAAGCAGTACAAAGAAAGAGCACAAAAAAATCCCCACATCACAGTGCCTGAAATTCTGTTTGAACAACTGTATTGATTGGGTCTGACCCCTTTACATTTTTTTTTCCATTATTTGAAAAGGTGCATCTAACTGCAGCTGAATTGAACCAACCGCGATGAACTTTCCATGAAAACTTCTTGAGAATTTTTTTTAGTTCAAAGCTCTGGAATTTTAAAGAGCATTTTTAATACAAGTCTGTTGAGGTATCTTGTGCAACAACCACACTTGGAATGTTAAACTACAGGTAAATGTAGGAGGGAGGTAAGAGTATAAAAGCTGCTGTGAAATTGCTGGGAGATGGTGGAATAACTTCAAGTGCTAATTATAAAGTAAATAAAACCAGAAAGTATTGAATATGTGTAAAAAGTAAGTGCATATAGAAAGTATATGCACATTTGAGCACTGTTGACTTGTTATTTACATGTCAGTGCTCCTGGTTGCCTTACAAAGAGTGGAAAACAGCCTCCAAAAAAAACAGAATTAGCATTTTTTGGAGCAGCTGTTGGTGAAATTGTGTTACCAGGTGTAAACTTGAAGGACAATGATGTTTTATTGAATCCTCTTACCAGGAGCTGTAGCGTAAGGAAGCACTAAAAGAAGGAAGAGATTAAGGAATCTAAGGTGAGTAGTGAGATTGTAGAAAATCATGGCAGAGATGTATCTGCAAGCAAGCTGTAAGAGGCCGAAGGTGAGGGTGGAGAGCAGCCTGGTGGTGGGAAATGAGAGGTAGTAAAAAGATGCAAAGAGTTCAAATGCATCAGCTTGGAAAGCAGCAAAATGCTTCAATGAAAGGATTTGGCCTAAATTGTAGTGGAGAGGGTAAGAAGGAATAGCTGGGAAACGACAATGTTTCATGTCCCAGTACAAAAAATACCTTGTGAAAGAGTTAAACAAAGGAGTGGGATGTTGATGGTAGTAGTGGATGAAGGAGAATTAATGGTGACTTCAGGGTAGTGTTTTGGTAGCAGGAAAATTGTCTTTCCTATTGCCAGTTGCTGTGCTTTGTTCCTAGAAAGCATCTAAAGTTCTTTTCAGTCTTGTCTTTAAATTTTTCTCCACTGGATCCTCATATGGCCACCATAAATGGTACTGGGTTTGGATAGGTAATAGCACAAACTGTAAGTGTGAGCTCCTTCTGCACCTGCACATCAAAATTAACTCAACTTGGGTTAAATCACCAAGTATTGTGTTTCTTTAATGCTGTGCAAAAACTAAGGAAGCTCACTTCCCATCACGATGCTGTACACCTCTTGCACTAAGATATTTTTCTCTGGAAAAGTGCAGAGGTGACAGGCTTAAAAGCAAACAAAACCAACTTTTGCTCTGTCCCTTCAGTTGAGGGTATCTTGACATATGTCCCTTCTCTTAATCCCCTGACAGCTTCCAAGAGACTGATGCAAAGAGCTGTGCCAGGCTTTGATTATGAGATATTGCAATGCCATTTATTCTCTTTGTCTCCTGCAGTTTACAGAGACAGCTTCAGTGCATAATTTAATCCCTGTACTGGGGACTGTAGCAAATCCACAGAGATTTCTACCAACCGTCCTTTCTGGCATCAGAACAACATGTGCACATCGTCTTTGATGTGAATTCCCCAACCAGAGCCTTAGAGGGACCTATAGCTTTGAAGCTGGCCTATAAATTGTGCTTTCAGGAATCAAGTTGTCAGCCTCCTCTTCAGGAAGAAAGGGAGAGTAAACTGCAAAGCAGTTGCAAAAAACTACAGGGCAACTTACAGATCTCGTTTCCTTGGCCTCAGAGAATTCCTGTAGGATGTTGAGAATCCCTTTTTACCTGGTTTAGAAGCACCCTCTGTGGTGACTGCCAGACCTGTGGGCACTGAAGCTGTGATGGAGCTCACCTGGAGGGGTTCCTGGTTCCAGGGCAAATGGAAGGGGAACAGGCACACCAGTGCATTTGACCTTGTTCAGGTGTTTTCAGTCTTCCAAAGCCAAGTGCTGAGAATGCACCTGTATTGCTCTTTGTGTAAGTGAATTTTCAGTGTGGTTTAGAAACAGATGAAAACTTACCAGATATGATGGTTGTTCTGTGACAACCCTCTGTGGCCTAACTTCAGTCCTTCCCTCAGGTGTAGGAGAACAGACAGACTTCTACCTTTCTGTTGCGATGGAAATGAACTGGTCTTTGAGTTGAGGAATTTCAGTGGAGAAGTCTTGTTTTAATAGACAAATGCAGTTGCCCTTCTTATTAGTGTCTGCTTATGATGTGTTCTGCTGTCATCTCTGGGAGCTCCTTCCATACCAACTTGAAAAAGCAAAGGGCTGGCTGGAGTCAACCAAAACACGGACTTTGATTTTTCCTGTGTTCCCTGTCTCCAAAGGGCTGAAACCATCCTGGTCCTATCCATGCCACTACTGCTGATACTGTTGTAGCAAATGTTGCTAAAACTGACTCCCAAATTGAAACATTCACTGCACAAACTGAGCTACATCAGCCTTTCATGGTACATAGGGAGATTATGCTGCTTCATAGACCAGTCTGCAAGTTCTTGGAATGTTTATAAATGCTAGGCAGAAACAGACAAGACTGTGTAGAATAACTTCCTATTTTGAGCAGGTAAGTCTTAGGTCAGCATCAAAGATGTTACCCCAAATCTCATCAGATGTTCATATTTGGTGTTCTACTTTTGGGGGAAGTTCTGCTGATTATTTCTTTTTTTTTTTTTTCCCGGTCAGAGCTGTATCTAGAATAGTTTAATTTCAGTTTATTTTTTTATCTTTGTGTGTTGTATTTATTTGTTACTGAAACTGATTGCCTAATCAGGGAGGCAAGAGGCTGAGTGGAAGAGCTCCTCATTTTGTCTGTTAGAGAGCTGTGCAGGGCTGGCCAGCTGGATCTGCTTTTCCTGGGTCTTTCCAGATCCCAGTGTGAATCTCTACATGGCTGCATACTGGTGGGAGAGCTCAGAGAGCAGCGCTGCTGGGACAGAGAAGGCAGAGAGGTGAGTGGCAGCCACAGCTAAAGGCTTTCCAGCAGTGAAATGCTGGTTCGAGTTCAGCTTGAGTGTCTAACCAGGAAAACTTGGAATGGGTCTATTAGGAAAGTAGTCAGCTGATCTCTTAGGGAGGCACCTCACTCTCTTTCCTAGAGATAGAGCAGCTTTCCTATGTCATGGTGAGGTTCTCTCTCTCCACAATGCACAAGCTACTTAATTTTTTTCCCTATATATTAGAAGCTTGCAGTATTGGGAAAACAAAAAAATCTACGCAAGTCAGTTACAAATGATTGACCATTAGTGGCTGCTGGAACTTTGTTCTTGACATGGAATGAGTAGAAGAGCTTGTATTAAATGCAGATGTAGTAAAACACAGTAATCATAATCTACACTCGGTTTCTATTTACGATATTATTTTTATTTTTTCCATACTTATTCCAAATCCTCCCCCAATAGCTGATGCTGCAATGTTCATATTCAACTAGGCAATCATAGTACAAACTGCTGCTTTCCTTCAGCTGACTGGCTTGGAAATGTTGTCTGCACATCAGGAATTGTACACAGAAACGGAGTTTCCAGGAGCACCCAGAGTATCCCCTGGAACACTGCTGTGGAGGTGCCACAGGTACAGGGCAATATCCTGTTCTCCCAGCCAGGAGAGGCAGGTGATCTGTCTGAAAAACTAAGAGGAAAAAAAAGTCTAAAAAGCTCTGATATTTTATTCATTACATGAATGCAATGACTTTGCAGAGGAATGGATGTGTTTAATTCTTGCTGGGAGGAGTTGCTGAACTCCAGGCTTTCTAGGCATTTCAGCTTGACTTGTGCTAATTGACTCATCACCTCCAAATGATGCATGTACAGGGAGAAAAGGAAGAAGGGCTTGCAAATTTAACTCTTTATTCTGTATTTTAAAAAAGCTAAAATGATTTGTATATCCTTTTCATTATCAAAGTATACTCTCTCTTTCAAAGTAAACTGGTTTCTCTGGGAGGTGTTATTTTTAATAACAGCTCAGTGCTCTAGCCAGGAACCAGCAGTTCAAAAAGTCACTCTTTTCTACTGAAAGGTAGAAACAACTACAGCTCCTCCCCCACATTAAAAAGCCAAAGAAGCAATTAGAGCCTTCTGTTGTATTATGCTTTTCTAAAACATATTCTCTATGCAACTGCTGTAGGACTTCAGATGGATACAGTGATCAATGCTGTCACAAAAGTGAGCAATTTCTTCTCAGTCCTGCCAACACTAGCATCTATAGACAAAATCATTGTTTAAAGCTCTAGTACATCAAAGAATGCTGATATTGGTATTTTACAACTAATGCAACATCACGTAATTCACATGTAATCTTAATAGTCAAAAATTCAAGACTGGGGTACTAACTGAATAAACCACTAACATGAAGCTTCCTTATCTGGCATGGAATAAGGGAAGGGATAGTTCAGATAACATTGTAAAGATTGGGCAGGAACAAAACAAATTTATTTGTCCATCTAGGATTTTATATGCTATACAAAAACCAATAATATCACTGTGCCCATAAAAATGTTATCCATGGCAACAGAAAGCAAATACTACTTTTTATCATCTAACAGGGTCTTTTTAAAATCAAAATACAAAGATCTGTGCTGTAGCAGTCCTCCACTTTGCACTGTAACAATAAGGCTTACTGTACTTTAAATACAAAGCTGTTACATCTGCAGTTATGAACCACTGGCTTTCACAAACATCATTTTATAGTTGCTTTTTGCTTCTTTTTTGTTTTCTGGAACCTCAGCTTCATCATGCTTTTCAGTAGTTTGTAGCTCCTCTGTAGACTCCTCTTGCTCCGAATCAGAGCCACTTTCAGCATCCTCTGAACTCTCATCAGAGGAGTGTCCAGCTGCCTCTTCTTGCTCATCTTCCTGAAACTGTAAGTTCAGATTATGAGAGAGTTAAAATATTATTTCCTGGCAAATCCACTGCAGCCTTTAAAATTTCCCAGTGAGATTGTTTCACTTAATGGCTCCTTTCATTTTGGTACTAAAATGGGCCATGTTGCTAAACAGAAGCCTTTAAGACACAAATTATTACACAGAAAGCAACTCCCTGAAGTGGTTAATCATGCCAGCTGTGACATGCATGGATTCATCAGCCACTAGTTTATTTAGTTACAGCAGAAATCCTAAAGATACCGTTCAGTGAGTCTAAAGTTCTAGATCATATCAGTTCAGTAATTCCAGTATTGACACTGGAATATTTGTCACAGAGTGTGACACAATGGAACTAAAGGTTACTAATCATCAAGAATTCACATTTGTGACTGACCTCTGAAAGGACACTTAGCAAACTGCAGCATGAGGAATGCTGAAGTAATTCAATGATACTGCTAACAACAATGCAGATGGTTATCCTGCCTACTTATGTATTCCTCAGCAACACCCTGATTTAATATATCAGAAGTCTTCACTTCTCAGAACAACGAGAAGCATCAGTCATTTATGAGCACCTAAATGACCACCACAGTATACACAAATAGCAGCCAAGTGGCTGCAGTAAGTTTGTCCTTTAACATAAACCATGGAAGTCTGCTTGGATTTTTAAACCCAGTACCACCTTGTCTTAGTGAAGTGAAAGCCAAATCTTTCAGAAATGAACTCAGTACCTCACTGAAGCCAAGCCCGCAGTGGCGCCGGTTCCGCCCCGACATGGTGCTGTCCATACTCTGCTGGTACTGCGACTCCAACTCCTCATTCATTTTCTTGTCTTCTTCCCCTGCATTGTCCAGGGTACTTTGGTTATGGTTATTCAAATTAACAAAGACACCAAATTACAGGAAGTCACATTTTCAAAGGCAAGAAGTTTAAATGTAACCATTCTAAACTAGGATCCAGTATTACTGCATACAAACCAGCAGACTTTAAAGCAACAGTACCAAGTGTGCAAGCAGGACAGCTTTGATAAAAAGAGGGCCGGGAAGTTCCTGAGACCTGATGCATTCCAGAGTTGCACTATGCAGTGTAATGTTCTACAGAACAAGGTAAATGTAATCAGTGTGAGTTCTCTGTGCTTCCAGCCAATACTGCAACATGCCCCAGCAAGGAGAAACTTTGTGACCTTCACTACCTAACACAGGATTACTGTGATTAAATCATCCCTCAGATATAGCATCATGCCTTGGGACAATAGCACCACTCTTGTTTATGGAGCTGTATCTGAAACTGTTTCATGCATCCCAAATTACAAGGAGCAGTTACTACAGCTCTGTGTTTTTCCATCCTTAGAAATTAGCAGAAAAACTCATTTTCATGAGCTACTTCTATAGGCCCTTTATTTACTTGAGTAAGTAATCTAAAATAGTTAAGGATCCTATGTACTTGGAAAGGTAGGAATCTCTAATTCTCCCCAGGAGGCTTACAACACTAGCTTTTAATTTGTATCTCTGTGAAGCTGAAAGGTTGTATTGCAAATCCACATTTCCTCATTTGGAAATTAGAGCTGTTATGCTGTTATTGTAAAAGGACAAGAACTGTATGTTCTTGTCAAAGAACAAAGAAGTGTTAAAACCCTCAGCTTTTTTAACTTTTTGCTATTAACGAACAAGTACTGTTTCTGTATGACTTCAAGGACAAGCATCACTTCTTTTCTAGGAATTCAGGTATGAAGGAGTGATTCTCAGTCTCTGTAAGCTAACAGTAGCAGCACCCAGAAGCAATCCTCAGGCTTATTTTGGGCCATAGATAATTTTTCATCACATGAAAAATGATCAATGGAGTGCATCAGGGAAAACTTCCTGGACTGTGAGGGAAAGTTTTCTGGAATGGTGACAGCTGCTATTCCACAAGGCTTTATCAAGGCTTCTCTCAGGCAGTGCAGTCCAACCCAGCTTGGTACTTTGACTTCCCAAGAAAGCATGATAAGGAGTTACCATGGTCTTACAAGACATGCAATTACTGCTGATTGCCTTGATCTTGAAGATGACCTTGCAGACCTTTTCAGTTTTTACCTCATTGTTTTAGGGCAGAGATCTTTCCATTCAATAGGTAACCAGCTCAGGGAGAAATCAACCCCTGTTCTTTTCTATGTACATAGTTTAGATATCCTGGCATATACTGGACTTTAAAAGGCCAAGTGAGTGCAGTCAGAAAAACCATCTGTCAGTAATCTAACAGAAATAAGGAACTTGTACAACTCTACAGCCTGACCCATCTTCAGCTGCAGCCATGAATCCTGAAATCCCTCCTTGCCATATCTACCAAGCTCAGAGCAGTGGAATGTTCCTAAATAAGGGTTAGATTTCCAACTTTGTATCAGCTGTTGGATAAACTGACCTGTCCTGAAGTGAGAGGTGGATCTGTGGTCTCCGATAACAAGGCGGCCAGTATGTTCTTTCTAAAAGAAAAGGCAGTTTGTTTTGGAACTTTAGGGTGCACTGACAGCTCTGCCAACATCATGGACATCCTGAATGGAAAAGGTTTGCTGTCAAACCCTGCCACCCAACTGTAGGACTGGAAGCTTTCCTAGCTAACAGCTGCTGCCTATAGGTGAGCTTGTTTCATCTTTCTTTTGCTGAATTTTCTGAAAAAGAAACCCCAACAACTACACATTCTTTGCTCTTCCCAGACCCCAGATATGATTCTATTTCACTCTGTTTCTTGCCACTGATACAAAAATTATACTACACGATGCTAGACAGATATGTATTCAGGTTCTGATCATTTACTCTTTCTCTGACACTCTGCAACAGTTCAGGTCATGCATCTTACGATCATCCCACTTTCAGACTGGTCACGGTGTCAGGTAAGACCCTCACAGTGATTATTAATTTATTGGCTCAGTAGTTGCTCATTAGCAAATGTGTCCCAATAGGCAAGAACTGGCATTACACAGCAAGCAGCATTAAGTACCCAAGCAGACATTCAGATAAGTGGTAGTGGGATGCTTTAATGGGGCACTGTATCCCTATTGACTACAAAGTTCTAGCTTTCACCTCTTTAATACAGTTAGCTATTTTAGCTTATAAAATTACTGTATTCAAGCAAAATAAGTTGCTACAGATAAAAATGGTTTTTTTCTGAAAGTAAGTAAAAGTGCAACACTAAACCAACACTTTATACATGAAAAAATCATTATTACATAACCAGTTTTGCAGCATTTTTTTGCAGCAGGCGTAATAGAAATTTAGAGTATCTTCTCTTTAAAAATATTCCTTAGGTTTACTACTTTAGTGGTTTAATCTATCAGCTACCACTCTTTTAAAAGTTTTTCCAGCGACAGAGAAATTTACATACATAGAACGAAGGTTTGTTAATTTGTAACAAGGCCTGTTTCTCGGAAGCGTAAAGAAGTAATTTTACAAGCCGGTCTGAAAGCAGTTAAGGCGTGGGCTGCGGGATGAAGCTGCGGCGCCGGACTCGACAACTTCCGAGCGCCGTTTTGTGTAACACGGCTGCTGACACAACAGTGGTGAAACCCAAATCCTCCTAAAGGAGAACCCCAAAGCCCGGCAGCCCTGGGCTGTTGTCGCTTCGCTCAGATCGCCCCGCAGAACTCTGATCCCCGCGGAGCGCACCCCGGTCCCTGTGCCCGCCCCGCGTGGGGGCGATGGGCAGCGGGGCGGCCTCACCTTCGCGGCGCCCATCAGCCGCAGGAACTTCTGCTTCCGCTCCTCGTTGCCGAGGTCCGCCGCCTCCCAGCTGCTGGAGCCCTGCGGGAGCACACGCTCACTGCGCCCGCCCGCCCGCCCCGAGCGGCCCCTCCGCGCCCCGCCGCAGCCCGCCCGGGCGGCCGCGGCCTGCCCGCGTCCCGCCGGGGGCTCCGCCGCCGAGCCGCGGCCCTGCCGCCGCCCCCCGTGCCACCAACCCCCTCCCTCCGCGCCGCCTCCCCGCGCCCGGTTACATCGGGGGAGGCCGCTCGCTTGAGGCCGTGGTGGCTCTGGGACTCCCTGGCGGAGCTCATGGCCGCGGCTGGGTGACCGGGCCGCGCTGCCGCCTTCCTGCCGGAGCCCGTCCCTCAGGGCTGGGCGCGGGGCGCGCTGGGACCGGTAGTTCTGGGCGGGCGGCGGCGGCGCGGCGCGGGCGGGCTGGGACTGCGTGTCCCAGAGGCCTCCGCGGCTGTGACGGCCTGGGCGGGCCGGGCCCCGCCTCGGGGCGGGGGTGGCGCTGCCGGGAGGCGAGTGCCGGCGCTTCCCGGCACTTTCCGCTTCTCTCGGTGCTCGGGAGCGGGGACTCGGCTCCCTTCAGTGCTCGCCGGTCCCGGTTCATGTGCCCCGCGTGGAGCCCTGTGTGCAGAGCTGCCGGTGTTCCCATTAACCCCCTCAGTGCCTCTGTTTGCCGGCACTGTTGTTCCATCACCCCCACACGTGTACGAAACACAAAGTGATGCACTTGTCCCCAGATGTACCGTATCTCAAAGGCGGGTGCCAAGAAGGTGATGCCAGACTCCTCACAGATGTGCAGGACGAGGAGCAATGGCCATAAAGAAGAAATTCCCCTTCAACATGAGCAGAAATTTCCTTACACTGAGGCTGGCAGAGCACTGGAACAGGCTCCCAGGGACTCTCCACCTCTGGAGACATTTAAAACAAATAATTGCGCTTTTTTTTTTTTTTTTTTTTTTTTTTTCCTGATAAAGAGCTAAAGTTAGTGTCTTACTTAGATCTTTTTTTTTGAGCGGATTAGGTCCATTCCAACCCAAACTATGATTATGAGATTATATCTTGTATGAAATACGATATATGTAGAATATAATTATTTTCAAAGGCTGTTTATATGGAATAGCACTAGGATATTGATGTTTAGTGATGTTTTATGTTTGCATTCCTGCTCTGCTTGAGTGTGCAAAACCAATCAGAAAGGCACAGTTGGTACATTTGCTTTCTACAGCTTCTGCAGTTCTTGTTTAAAAATGATAAAAGGACAGAAACAATAATTAATATGAGAGAACTGTATATTTTCATTTTTAACCTCATTTCATGTATTTAAATGTACAGACTAATATCGAGACTGTAGTAATGGATTAATTTAAATTTTAGCATTTAAAAATTATTTCTGACAAGAGGAGTAAAACTACAAAGAAACCCTGAAAATGACATTACTTTGTAAATTAAAAACTCGATTTTTTAGTAGTATCTAGCAGCCTTTTTAGTCTATGTAACTTAATAAGAATTGTGGTAATCCAGTGAAACTCTATTTTTTTTTAAAGTTTAGTTGTTATTAGTGTTTCTATATTATTACCCTGAAAGACCTGTGTCTCGATAAAAGAAAAAGTGTGAAATTTTAATTTCATGGCTATATTTCCCTTGTGGGACAAACAGACAACGTTTGTCTTTGGGAAAAAAGGTGTAAAAAATAAGACTGCTTAAATCAGTTATTATAATGGTGTCTTAGTTGTGGCTTATTGTTAAGTTCAAGTCTTTGAAAATTGAGTCATCTGAATGCTAACAAAAATGTGGATTCTAGTAGTCGAATAATTATGTAAAGGTTTTGCTTATCTTCCTGCAGATATTACAGATATGTCTGAGGATGTGTGACTCATGAGCTTTATATAATTCCAGTAACACTAATAACTGATAAGAAAGGAGTTCTGAAAATCCTGTTATGCTGGGACTCAGTGTTGTATTTGCTGTATTCTTTTGAGTAACAGAGAAATGTCATTATTCTCAGAACAAGGGACACTGAGTTTCTAAGAAGAAACATGTCTTCTCCAATCTCTGAGGCTGTTCTGGAATACAAACAAAACAATAGGTAAGGATTCTGGGTAATATTTGTGAGAGTTTTCCACTGTTTTGACATAGTCTCTCTGAAGACACTGTCCTGAAGTTAACATTCAATTCACAGGAGCTGAGGTTTTGTCACGAAGCACAAACTGGCCATGATGCAGAAACAGAACTACAAGCAAATGTGTAGAGGGAGGAACAATGAGATTTCTTGTTGGACTTTAACAGAGGCAATAAGGTAAGAGTGAGATGAGCTGAAATGACAAGTAAGGTAACAGAATTATTTGCTGTCATGTACAATTATCCCTTTAGACTTTTCAGTGTATTGCTGCTGCTGTGGTGAGCTGCAGTCTCTGGATGGGAACCATCCATGTGGGTGCAGGGTAGGTACAAGCCAGCTCTGTTACAGGACATGCCAGAAGAATCACTTGAATGAGGAGCTTCCAAGTTTTGAAGCTCAGCAGTCTGCATTATGAAAACTTTCAGGCAGACAAAACCTTGTCAAGGAAAAAAAAAAAAAAAAAGGAATTTCTGGAATTAAGTGAAAACAATTAGATGGAATGGCACGAGGTGAAGTGCAGTGAAATGAACTGAAACTTGCTGAAATGATACTCACTGAAATAATGAGATCTCATTTCATTTCATGGAAAGGGATGGGGGTGGGAAAGTTGAGGCCTAACTAGATCTTGTGGAAGCAGCTTCATGAGTGAAGATCCTGATATAAATTCTTCACAATTATTTTTTTGTTTAATTGGGTTTTAGCTTTTTCTATAGAGGTAGGGTAGATTA
Organism: Vidua macroura; assembly: GCF_024509145.1. NCBI lineage: Eukaryota > Metazoa > Chordata > Aves > Passeriformes > Viduidae > Vidua > Vidua macroura. The sequence goes on from NC_071576.1 coordinate 50,357,334, forward strand.
AAGTAGAACGAGATCTGACAGCCAAAATAATTTGTCGTAGTATAATGTGGTAAGGATGTCTTTGCCATGCAGAGATTGACTGAGCTGCAATAATAAAACTATCACATAGTGACCAAGATAGTGGTCAGCCCTGTCTTGGAAGCCATTGATACAGGGTTGAATCTGCCCCTAGTTAGTCCTGACTCCGCTCAAGACTAAGTGGCTTTTGGCAAATTATCTCACTTTTCTGATTTATCTGTGAAATTAGGATAATATATTTGCATGCCAGCATTAAGAATTAATTACCAGTTGCAAAGTGTGTGTTCAAAGCAAAGTATAAGTGCTAAATATTAGCTGTAGAGTAATTGGACTACTGTAATTTATAATATGCTCACTGACATTGGCTTATAAAACAGGATCAACCTCTTCTCAAGTGCTGTAGAATGTTTAATTGTTACTAATGAACTTCTGATACTCAAAATAGCTATCACCATGAGGCAGGGAATGCTGCCAGTACCTGTCTGTGAGAAAGCTTAACAAGGAAATGAATGCCTTTTTTTTTTTAGCTTGGAAAAATCCAAATAAGTACACATACACCTACTTTAAGTGCACAGTTTAAATTACATTTTTTTTAGACAAAAAGCTTTATTTTATATCAGATAGAAACATGACATTACCCTACCTTTTCATCTCTTTCAACCTATTCAAGCTGAAAATGCTTCCAGTTTTCTGAGCAGCTTTGCTTACTGCAATATATGGAGGGTGCCACAGGGAAGAGGGGGAAATATTCTGTATATGACTGAAAGTGAGGAAAGAAACTCTTTTACTGAAATCTGACTTGCCCAGAAAAATTATTCAATGCATTTTAGTGGCTTAACGTCTGCCAAAAGTTCAATTCCAGCCTCTTGTTTTCTTTTAAGGGGTTGGGAAGAAGGAGACACAAGCTGAGAGCAAACAAAGAGATGTCAACAGAAGGATTGCTGACAAGGGAGCATAAGTTGAGCGAAGGCAGTTGTAGCTGTTAACATTTAAAAAGCCCTTTTGAGAACTAACAAAATAAAGGATAGAGAGGTCCTCATCCTGAAATGGCTTTTATATTTCTGAACCTGTTGTAAAAGCTTTTTTAGAACACTTTCCATCTAAAACCAAAGTAGCTTCTATCGTAAACAAGACAGACAGCACATCAATACAAAGACTGTCTTCACTTACTTTTATTTCTGGACTAGCAGAAAAGGCCATTATTCAATACCACAAAAAAAAGTATTGTTGCCCCAGTTTAACAAAGAAAGAAAACAAGGAATGGAAAGATAATGTCCTTGAACCTAGGTCTGTGCAGGCTTCTAGTAGCCCTGCATGTATTAGGCTTCTACAAATATTTTTTTTTAATTCCCATTTTTTAACACCATAAAAGGTATGTTAAGAAGCTTTGTTTTGGTACAATCCTAGTGCAGACAGTTCCCAGGTAGTTTTTATATCAGTGTAGCCAGGCAAGGCCAACAAGATATCTCCTACTTGGAGTTGATGTGAACCAGCTACCCCAAAATAAGGAAATAGAGTGGCTTGCTTTCTTAAGATTTTACATTATATTAAACTGACCAGACCTCTTCACTTACCACTGTAAATGGCACAGTGCTAGAATACCGTACCTGAGTAAAAATCAATTTTATTGCAATGAAAATACAGCTTTATATATCTCCCTTCTTTCCTTATTTTTCTTTTGTGCCTGCTAGCGCATAAAAGCCCCGATAAAGACAGGACATTTTACAGAAAGCATCTGCCAAGTTCAGTTATTCTACCGTGAGTCTGAATGGGGAGAAGGTCTTCAGTATTATCAAAATGAATTGTTTGTTTAGAGTGGAAACTCTGTAGATCCTTCTTTGGGTGTATGTTCTGTTTCCTTTGGTATACTGTTTCATCTGTGTGTAGTAAATCAGAATACTTTAAGGAAAATACAATCTTAACATTTTTATCTGTTTGTCTTGATGAATTTATCTTAAGAGTAATTTGAAGATGGTGTGAACAAACCACTGCTTAAATACTCTAGTGAGTAACACTCTGCTGGAAAAGGTTGAACAAAATTAACATTGTCCTTTTTTGAGTCTCACAGCATGGTGTAAGCCAAAGTCTTTGAAGTCTGCTGAAAATAGTCTGTAAACATAATTTGTCTCTTCATATAACTGTTTCTATTCCTAACAGCTTTGAATCTTTTATTGGACAGACAAAGAGAAATCAGAAGGAAATGTAAGTAGTATGGAAAATTTGTGGCTCTGTGTGTTCTCCTTCCTAACCTTGTATGATTGTAGTAGTTTCTTCTCCCTGGGGACTTCAGTAACATTTGTGGTAATGGTCAGTGGAAAGGAGTAAGAAATAGCACCATTCATCCTGCTGGTTTCATTTGATCCTTAGAGAAATATTTTAAAGGTGTGAAAAAACAGGTGTGCTAAAGCTCTGATGTATCTGCACAGCTCCCAAGTCAGGGTCCTTTTTGAAAAGAAATGTTTCTCCTCAACTTTCATCATCAGTAGAGCACACAGACTTTTCATACGTACCCAGTGTCCAAATAACCTTTGAAGACTGCAGAAGACAATTTTTCCTGTCAATATCTGCACCTCCCTGGTAGAGCTATATCACAATACTGTCTGCTGCCACTGCATCAGAAAGATTTTTCCTGCTGCAAAAACGGTTTCATTAATTTGTGTCCTGACAGTATCTGTTTAAAATGTATATCACTCATTACCCCTGTTATTTAGCCAGTTTGGATGTGTTCTGTGACTTGTGTTCCTTAAAACACAGGCAGAGTGTCTCTTTGCCAATGCTGATTTTTGCTCCTCTTAGCTACTGGAAGATCTCTACTCTACAAAGGACATACAAATACATATTTACTTTATCCCTCTACTGGGCTCATGGGTTATTAATTGTGTTTCAGTCACAGCCTATTGGCTTTGAGTGACTCCAAGAAGCACAAAAATAAAAGAGAAATTCATTACTCTCTTTTACCTGTTTAATACCAACATCTTATTTCTTACATCAAGCCTTTAAAATTAATGTAGTGATCTTTTCGAGATCTACACTCTATTAATAAACTATAAACTAAATGGCAGTATTGCCAAGAACCAAGTGTATATTCTGCCTGTACTAAAGTAGACTTTACCATTTTGATATTCATACTCTTAATAATAAATAACAGTAAATTGCAGGTGCAATACTATAGCAATTTATGTACATTTTGACTTTGAGCATGGAAATTTGCAGCCCAAGCATCAGGATATTTTTATTAATCTGAAATAATAAGTTTTAAATACATTAACCTTGGCATGAAAGAGTATGTCCACTTAATATGGTGGTATTTATGATAGGCCCGAGACTGTCATGGAATTGTGGGCAGGGCAAAATCCTTTACATGAGGATAGTGGTTGTGACATACAGGCACAGTGTGCCAGGAAGAAAAATATGCTGTTCTACTGACTTTATGCCACCTTCCCTGTTTTGCTGGGGGCATAACAGGAGCCTGTTTCTATGTTAAGTAATGCATAATTTCTAAAGCATTTAGGATCCAAAGTGGGAAGGTGTAGTATAAATGCCACATTTAATGCTGTTAATTTACTAGAAATAAGTTCTGCACAAAAGACTGAAGACTTTGTTTGAAGGAAAAGACAAGAAAACAAATGCAAGGCTGACTGCTGGTCCTGAATAGTTTAGTGATTGCCTGGAGTGTGATACTCTGAAATGTTCCTGTATGTTGTTAAAACTGGGATGTGTATCATACAAAATCCTAGCACATATTTCACAGAAATATGTAGATGTGAAAGCACCACCCGGAGGCCATCCAGTCCTACCTCTTGCTCGGTGCAGGTCCAATTAGAGCAGGTTACACAGGGCCATCTCCCGTCAAGCTGGAATTTGTCCAAGGATGCTGATGCCACAGTGTTTCTTGGCAACCTAGCCCAGTGTTTGACCACCCTCAAGGTAATTTTTTTCCTTATATTGAATTGGAATAGTTCAGCTTGTGTCCATTGCCTCTTGTCATGTCCCTGTGCACCTCTGCAAGGAGCCTTGTTCCATCTTCCCTACACCCTCTTGTTAGGCTGTTGCAATAAGCTGTCACCTTCAGCTGCTCTTCCCCAGGCTGTGCAAACCCAGCTCTCTCAGCTTCTTGTCTATCTTGCATATCACACTGCAGCCTCCCAATTGTCTTGCTTCACTGTTTCAGTATCTGTCTTGTCCTGGGAAGACCAGAGCTGGACTCTTGCTCCTGATGCAGTCTCTCAAATGCCAGGAAGAGGGAAATTACCAGGTCCCTCAACCTGCTGGCAGTGCTTCTCTTAAAACAGCCTGGGATGCTGTTGGCTGCCTTTGCTGCCAGGGCACACTGCTGGCTCATGCTCAGTTTGTCCACAGGGACCTCCAGTTTTTTCCCCTGCAGATAGGCTTTCTAGCCAGTTGGCCCCCAGCCTGTACTGTTGCATGTGGTTATTCCATCTCAGAGGCAGGACTTTGCATCTTAGTGTATTGAATTGTAAATGTAGAATTCAATGTATTGAGCTATAATTTTGTGCTTGTAAGAATTAATAGCTCTGAGTTTGTCATTTGGGAATAGCAGTGGTGTGCCTTCCGAATAGCCTGAATTATGATAAAATAATGCAGAATTATGCATAATATGACTCATTTTTGGATAGCCAGTTTAACAAAACCACCTAAAGCTGATGATGTATCAGGTACATCCTGGGATAAATAAATTACAGAAATTATAGTAAATTACCAAAGAAAGGATAGCAAATTGTTTCCTGAAAGCTGGGGATTTTTTCAGACTAGCAATGCTTCATTTTTCTTTTGTACATTTATAAATGAAGTAGGCTGTGCTAATTTGGAGGCAAAACCAACAGTGCTTTGTGACTATTCTGTTTATTGATCAATGGAATATTTAATTTTTCTTGTTAGATTAATATAGTGGGGAATATTTTTATTAATGAAAGGGTTCAAACTGTACTTCATTCTGAGGATATTGAAATACTGTTTAATGTTATCCAGTGTTGTCATTACATGTTGAATGATTTTTGTGTAATGGCTGTTCATGACTTTCACATGTACATAAATTCTCAAACTAGAAACTAATGAATTTTTTTATATTGTATGTCAATCTTTATAAAAATATTTTATAGACCTTAAGAATTTTAGAATTATATGAGCAATTTGATTGAAAATAATTTTAGTTTTAGTTTGGCTTTTTTGGACCATCATGATGAAGGTGGTTTTCTTTGTGGTGCTAGAAACCTCCTTAGAGGAAACACAAATTTTATTTATGCTTTTCCCCCACTGTTAATTCATGTCCCTTTTTAAAGAATCTTGAAATTTGTCAGAAATTAGTCTGGGAGGATGAATTCAACAGATCTTTGTCCATGATCTGCTGCATCTTGCTCCAAAGGGCTATATGGCTGCAATGTTAGGAAAATTTGGCATGTTGTAAATTAAACCTTGGTGCTGCAGGCTCTCAGCTAGGAGATGTTATCTAGAAAGCCAGCATTTCTGGTTCTGCCTGTGATTTTCAGCTGATGACCCCCTTTGCTAATGAAGCATGCAATCCTAATTTGGCATGGGCCACAGGTAGGACGGACCTCTTGCAGGTGAAATGTCATTTGCCACATTTTGCAGAGTATTAGTCCGAACCTATATTTGGTTGGCACCTGTGCTCCTGAACTGGCATCCCACCTTGTGGGAAGGCAGCATGCCACTCTGACAGATGGGGAGGAATGTGAGCATGCCAGCAAACCAGTGTATGCATCAAGGGGTCACATTTCTCTCCAGGAATGTTGAAATACCGGTACACGCAGAGCTTCTGTATCTGAGGCACACGTGTTTCTTGGCAACGACCAAAGTTCCTGCTGAATATCTTGGCATGGGACATAAGGAAGCTTAGTGAATTTTCATGGTTTTCATAGGATTTCTACACCATGGGAGCCTACATATAATTTCTGCTAAGAATGGCTCTATGAATGTAAACAGAAGAGGGAATATATTTTGCAAATTATTCTTTCTTATTAATAGATTAAGAACTGTTAAAATGCCATCATAGCTTTCATGGATAATGATTCTTTTGATTAGTTAATGGTTGGTTTATCCTGGTCTGAGAGCAATAGAACGTGTGGTTTGGCAATCAACCCAAAATGTGAATGTCACAGCTTAAACTTCTACCATTTCTTTCTTGTACTTTATTTTATTTTAACTTAGAAGTAAATTCTGGAATCCCATCACACTTTTGTGCTTCATCAAGAAATTAGCTTTTTTCTGTGTTCCCCCTAACAGTATAATGTGTTAAAATTAACTCTGGGATGTTCTTTTTTTCTCCTGAAGGTAATTCTGAATGGTTTATTTCAGTGTTTTTACTTTTGTCCTCCAGAATTACTGTAAAGCTTTTCTATTTCATCCATTACAGCACAGTGTTTTTCACATTTGAATAGCTGCATCAACATGAATCCTTTATAAGGACCTTAAAAACAAACTTTGCCAAGTCCCAGAATACAGAAGCTGATTCACATCGCAATACTCAGCTGCCTCATGAATAAAGGAGAGTCTGTGCCTGACACTTTGAAGCTGTAGCTGTTAAACCATACAGACTATTTACCTCAATAAATCATTATAAGAAACTAAGGTACAATTATACCCACAGAGAAATAGAATTCAAAACACTGATTTATGTGGTTCAGTGCCTGTTCCTTTTTCCATCATGTTTTGAATTTTATGCATGTTTGTCATCTTTGGCTGCTTCCATGTATCTTTAAACTAATAGGTCTTGCTTTTTTAACATTCCTCATTAGGTTTGTTATTTCAGTTTGACGTACAGACATGATTTGCACGCTGTACAAAGTTTTACATTTAAAATTAACTATCTAATTTCTTATGCTATAGACCAAAAATGGAAATGTGAGTAATTTGTTTAAACTAACATACACCCTTCTCTGGTTAATTTGTGACCATCTAAGCTGATATCCCATATTAGCTGAGAATTTTTTTGTTGCTTATTTGTGAGATCTGCAGAGAAATCATGATACAAAGGAATCTATCATTGTGCTTTTCAGAATGTGCCTGCTAATCGCAAAGAGATGGAACCATAGGAAATTACATTTGGAATAATTTCCTCAATTTCTTTACCTCTTGAAGAGGCAAAATGAATCTAAAAGATAAAAATTCAGTGAGATGAAAGTGGAGCCTCAAGAGGGAGGAATAGCACTGAAACCAACAAATAATTCCATACGAAATGGTAGGAGTAAGCTAAATATATCTAGGAAGGAAAGTCCAAGAGCAGCCACAGACTGCTGGGCCACCCAAGCCTTCAAGAGAGTCCAGTGTTGTTCTATTGAGCAACTGAGTGGAGAGTGATTTAATAACCAAGAAATGTTCCTCAATAAAACTTCAGAAAGTCACCAAATATTGAAACCAATATTTCAGATACAAACAGTAGTAAATATGCTGCAGTTCCAAATGCTTTATGCCTTGGTTATAGCTTTCAGTGCTGATGCTTGGGTGGATCCAAAGGGTCTGAAGTGAGAGTGTGTCAGGCCACCTGCCTGATCCCAGGGGTTTGGATCAGAGTAGTGCTTGTCTGCACTATTGAGAGGGAGCTGTAAATCCATCATTATTTCTGGAGTGATTTATAACATGAAAGTTTTTGGGCTATGGGTATCTTTCATCTATCCAGCTAAAAAAGCTGTGTCTGTTGTAGACAGGTTTGACTGTTTCAGACTATTTTTGTTTTCCAGTAATAACATAACAGTAATTTGACTGAGAAGCCTAAACACTCTTTCTGTATTTTCATTATCTTACACTGAATTTCATAAGATATTCAATTCATAAGGGAATATGCATCTAGTATTTTTATATAATACATTAGTAAAAGCACATAGTCTTTTTCACGCAGTCTGTGATTTGCATATATATGTATATGAAACTCTTTGTTGTGTTTTTTTCTCTATGAATCTATAGGAATGGTGTGAGGAAAGAATATTATACCTAAAAGTTTCCACATGCAAATGATGTTATTTATTGAGCACTGAAAACTTGTATTAGGGTGTTCCATAACCTTGTCCCCAGTAATCCAAGAGTCTATAACATACTGCTTTTACAGGCTGCTAGCATTTAGAATGTTTCTGTCATCATATCCATGGAGTTAATAATGTTTTTATACTATTGAAGCAGAGGATTGCTTTGCAGAACAAGTCACATGGTAGCCACACTATGAACATTTCCACTGCTTACAGAACAATCTGTTTATTAAAACATACCTGTTGAAATTCCATTATTAAAGCTACATATTCTAGGGCTTTGCAATACTTAAATGTTATTTTTCCTCAGTTCCTAGTGCCCTAGAATAGAGATTCCTGCTCAATTATAAAAATAGCAATGTCATCAATGATTAAGATTCTTATTAGTTATTCCCATTAATAAAATTTAAGATTAGTGATGTTTCACATTGTTTTATAGTTCAGTGCTACCATGTAACAAAGAGTAATTTCATTTTGCAATCTACTGAAAAGAATCTTATCCTAAATTGAAAAAAATTCTGAAATATTTTCAGAACTTTTAAAATTTCAAATATTTACTAAGTTATGTCAGCTCAGGTGACTTTGTAACTTCAGTTTTTCAGTCTACTAAGCAACAAATAGAAATACATCCTGAATGCTATTTAAAAGCATCCAAAATTAGGGATTGTTCACAGTGAAAACTGCAACACCTTCTCAACTATTGGGATGCCACAGAAGCTCAGACCAGAAACTCAGACCAGAACCTGACTATTACATGTGAAACTTTGCATCAGCTCTCAAATAATATGCATCAAAAAAAGAGAGTATTTTAATTCCTGGTAAAATCTGTTACCAAGATTTCTAAGGGCCGTGTACTCTCAGATGTGTCTCAGGTTTGAAACACAGGTTCTAGAGCAATGTAAATGCTTTGGCTGTGCACACTATGTTTTATTTAAGTAATTGTGCAGGTGTAGGCAGCACATGGATGCAACTTTAGTAGTGCAGAGGGGTCGTGTCCATCTTCCCCAGTGAGGAACTTCACATGTAGAAAGCAACCTTATGATCTCATCACAGTACAGGGCTTCAGCTGATTAAATTAAATCAGTGTAATTAGGCATAACTTTTGTATGTAGACAAATCTTCAGCATTGCATGAACACAGACCAAGAATAAACTTGCTCAGTTTACAAAACAGACTGTTAGCTGCAGTCTATCACGCAAATAGGGAGATGGGTTTTTAAATAAACTTAATGAGTTAATGATGCAACACTGGATGTGTTAAGGAAGGCAAGATATGTCCCAGGAAAACACTGTGAATATTAACCTTAGGCACCTGAACCAATTTGTTGAGGCTGGATGCTGTTTTTGTGGCTAGTTTGCAAAACTGGTAGCAGTAAGGAAATACAGTTTTCTGCAGGTTTTTTCCCAAGCTTGTCTTCTATTAGCAGATGCCTTTCACTCACCAAAACTTTAAGTTCAAACAAAGGTTCTTTAATTCTAGCAATGATTCTTCAGAATATCCGGGGATTACATATAATAGATTGTGAGTATAGTGTGAGCAAACAAGGCATCAATAATAACCTTCTAGCATGGTTTTATCGGGATGTACTGAATTACAAGGAAAACAGTTTTGGATTTTTTCCTAAGTCTCGTGGATCACAGATTGTGTGTCTAAAAGTGGAAAGGGAGTAGCCAGACAAAGGAAAAGAAACAACATAAAAAGCCTTAAGTTTGCAGGAGTTTCATTATGCTGAAATCCTGACCTCAAATCAATAAGAAATCCTTTATCTGACCCATATTGAGGGATTATAGACTCAACATTTTAGAGGATGTGTTTGAACAGCATTGACATCAAAACCTTCTGAAAACTGCAGGTGGATTATGAGTTGTGTACTGTTTATATCTGCAAGTACAAGCAGCTGAAGAATTATTTCAGTCTATCTATGCTACAGTTCTGCAACTATGCTACGCTTGTTTCTTAGGAAATAATTACTAAGGAGTGTGTGGGGGTGTCTGTGTTGGTCAAGTGGTTAAGGCATAGGGACTTGAGAGGTCAGAGTTTTCCTTGCAGCTATGAGACAGATGGTTTTTGTGGTTGGGGTAAATCAAGTGCTTGTTTTGTATCTCTTTCTCTGTAAGTACAGCACATGTAGACACAGCAGTGGTTCATTGGCAGTACTCAGTGGGCTGTTACAAGATGTGTTTTAATATTTTTGAAAGGTGCATGTAGTTAGCTTTAAAGGTACAACATGGCTCCACTAAGTGTTGGGATTTGAAAAACATTTCATAATGGGCAATGCTGCTCTTCCAAAGAAGTGATGTCTTCCAGGACTCTCTGCTTAGTGAGTCTGGAAACTACAGTGAAGACATGCTGCTTAAGCAGTTGTGTTTGAAATAGACCAATGTAGGCTGGTCTTTGTATTTTCAGCTGTTCAAACAACTTTGGTTTGCTGGAGACAGTGTTAAAGGTGCTGAATGCTTCAATGCAATAACCATTTATTTGGGTGCTTTGTGAGCTGTGCAACTTATTCTGGGACATTTAAAACAGTGTTTATTGGATACTCTCTTACCATAAAGTGTTTCTTGGACAGCCCTTACCATATATTCTCTGTTAAAAGAAAAAGAACAGACACAAATGTGTACCAAAAAGAGGAACTTGAAAACAGAAGAGAAGGAAAAATACTGTAATGAACAAATCATTGGACTATATCATACATATTATAAACTCAGGGAAATGCTCTAATATTTTACTTAGGAGACACCCATTCCAGAAAGCCTTTGGGAGTCTGCACAGTGTCTTGTTAATTATTTTAAGAATTTCAGCCCTTTCTTCCCTATTGATGGCCAGCTGTCCTAAAACTGAGAAATGTTGAGGAGCTCTACTTTTAAAGAGGAACTTAGATAATGAGTGTCTGTTTTCTCCTTGGTATTCAGGAGAAAAAGTTTTTGCATCTTGAAAAAAACCTGTGATATACCTCTAGAAGGATGTTTATAATATTCCTAAAATTAGTCTTCAGTTAATTTTCATGTCAAATGCAAAGAGACTTACCAGTGGCAGCAGTCTTGTTAATGCAAATCAGGAGAACTGTGGACTAGTGAAAGTAAAAAAGGAACAGCCCTGGATCTGCTGTTATAATATTCCTTCTGTTTGACAAGTCTATGCATTATAGTTCATGTATATATTTCATATATGCTTTCTGATTTAAATGAGCATTCAGAGTGTTCTCTTTGATTGCCACTGTGAAATACAACATTTCATTCTGTGTTTAAGTGATGTGTCTTTTTGGGTTTTTAAAATAAAGTTTTAAATCTAAATTTCCTCATGTTTCTGTTAGGATAAATGAAAACTTTCTGTTTTAAGGACTAACAAAATTTGAACACAATTCATGTGTGATCAGACTTTAGCAGGTAAGTTTTTAGCATGTCCCAGACTGTGTAAAGGGAATTTATTTGGAGCTGTTTATTGTTCTGGCTGGTGTTTTTGGGCAACTGTAAGTGACAAAATCTCTGCTGGACAAAAAACAAAACATATAATTTGGTGACAGTTAAAATAAAATGATGGGCAAGTGTGCTTGCAGAAATACAGCAGAAGAAAAAGGATGGGTTACACCTAAAATACAATCTTACCTTTTGTTGGAAGATTGTTCTGAATTTAAGCAGGCGCAGAATTTTTTCAGGGTTTTCCTGGTGCTAGCACATCTTGCTGGAGCTCAGCAGAATACATCATTTATCTTGTTTAGCATCTCTGCTAAAGAGTATTTGAAAGAGCCTTTATTTGAAACCATCGCTTTGTGGCCTCAGCAGCAGCTTGGTGACTGTCATGGTGATACCTGTGTGTGTTTGAAGTGGGACAGAGATGTTGCTCAAAGATTACAACACCAAGGTGAGCAGGGGAGCTTTGAAGTCATGTTGAAGGGTGGTGTTGGATCTTGGAGTGGGCTTTGATTTCCCTATTTCCATGAGTGTTTTGACCATGTCTGAGCATACATCTTGTACTACTGAGCAGTTTTGCTTTGACTGCCACAAAACTCATATCTTCTGTCATGGAGGCAAGGATTAGGATTAGAGGAACAACCAATGAAAGAGGGCACTGCACAGTCTGGCGTAGGAAGAGATGAGTCAGAAAGACCATGAAGAAACCCATTTTATAAAAAGATATATCTATTATTAAGATAGAACAAAGATATTTAGTTTGTATGATTGGAAATCTGCTGGACAAAGGTTTTCCTTAGGGAAAAAAGTCTACAGTAAAATTTGTGACCATGCACTTTGCTAAGTCTTAATTGGCAGCTCATTAACAGGTAAAGATGTGGCCAAGCAAGGTGTTTTTCTGTTTTTTCAAAATGTTTGGATTTCTTCAGGAAGTAAAATCATCAGTGTGTATCTTCTATGAATGTATTTGTCTTCCCATATCTTCATGCATATAAATATACGTATCTATATCACTATCTATATCTATAAATGTATATATCTCTAGGAATGTGAATGTATGTGTGTGTAATGTAATGGCTGTGACCATATAGCCATTTTCTTACCTTCTCTTTTCCCCACATTCTACACCTTTCTTTAGGCATTACATTCTTTCCTCATGCCTTTTGTTTCTTTTGTCTGTTAAACTTTGGACTTTGCAGGATAGAATCTGCCTTTTACTGTGTATCTTCTGTCTATGAGTAGTGCCTAGTAGAATGGAATGCAGTTATGAGTTGGGTTTTCTATTCTTTGGTCATTTTGTATCACAGCTAAAAGTGACTGAATTTATTTTGTTGGACTGATAAAAATGAATTCTGACCGTTGAGCAGTTGAGCAATTGAACAGAGATAACAATCTTTTACATATGTAATGAAATTAACATGCAGACAATGGCTATTTTTATCTTTGATGGTGGCTTTGTTGTTTTTAGATAACAATATAATTAATTGTTTATCAATAGAATTAATATTTATCATATTAAAATAACAATTATTTTTAAAGTCATGGTGGTGGTGAAAAAAAAAAGGAATTCTAAATCTAAGGTTACTTATTTGGAAGTGTGTGATAACATACTGAAGTAAATTAAAGCTGCAACATGAAAGGCAAATATTGTTGCACAGTTTTTTTTTTTTTTTGCAATCTGCTTTAATGAAGTCTCTGTGTGTAACAGAGACTTGGAAGCAAGGGAGAAAGTCATTGATAGTGAAATTGTTTACTTGGCCTATAGAACCACCTTTCCAACTTTAGTTCATAAACTTCTGGTCAAAAAAAATTGCTTGAAAATGTTTTTCTTGGTAAAGGCTAAAATAATAAATTGCAGTGCCTACTGGAACTATGTATATCTGTTATTTTTGTATGTTATGAGTAGCAGATTGGAACCATAACTGTTTCCATTTTAAAGTACAACTTTTCAATGTGTAAATAGGTAAGTACTGTATATTTAAAATTGTAAGAAAGACACCAAAATATAGTATGTAGCTATTTATAATTTAATTAAGAATTCTTAATTTCAAATGTTCATATCTAATTCCTGAGAAACATGCAGAGTGTATGTACACTTGCAAGTACTTTTAATCATTGTGCAGGAAAACAGATTCTAGTCCAGGACAGTGTGAATTAAAAATCTCCCTTCAATGTAGAGCAGTTTTAAATTTGCACACTGTCCTATAAGCAGTTCAGTTCATATTCTTGCATTGTAATTACTTGATTTGTAATCCTGGTGATAATTTAGGATGGAGGAATTTCTTTGGATTTCTCTTTGTTCTCTAAGGATTTAACCTTTTATCTGTGTTCCCACAGGAGAGCTAAGATTTTGGGTGAGTTGAGATGGCTTCAGTCTGTTTAAAAAAAAAAAAGACAGCCTTAGTTTCTAGGGTCCTGGTATGTTGGTTAACTACTTTAAAGCTTTTATAATACCAAAATAAGGCAGTTAATAAGGCAATTTATATTTGCTGTACTGATATGCATTTTCAGATCTGAAATTCACTGTGTTTTGGAGTGGTTTTATTATTTCCTTTTTATGATACCAAAACATCTAATCAGGCAAGGACATATTTCTTAAGGTATTATGGGAGATGAGTGACAATCCAGCAGATTTTAAAAGATCACTGATCACCCATGAATTTTCCCAGTGACCAACATTTAATAAAGAGGACGTTTGATATCATGAACTCATTACAAAAGGAGACCAGTGGTTTCTGCCCACTTGTAATAACCTTTTAAGGTAACAATTGTGTTACTGCTTTGGAATATTCTATGTGCTCTAGTAAATTAAGGTGGTTAGTTCATAATTATATTATTGTAAAGTTCCCTATGTTAATATCATAATTTTTTGTTATGGCAGGACTGTGAAGAAGCATGCTGGATTGAACAACCCTGTGGCACACAGCATGGGATAATTGCCAAACACTGCCTGCATCATCTGCTCTGATGACAGCAGTTCCAGGCTGCCCTAAAGGTACACAGTTGTACATCTACACATACTGATTAAAGAGAATATTGGTCAAAATCTAGGCACTCCACTCTGTGGAGACTGGCTTAGACAAGAGTTGTAGTTTCTAGGTTAAACTAATGCAGATGGGAAAGATATTATGTTGTCCTTATATTCTTATTCATATATCTACTGTTAAGAAGAAACTGCTTCATTATATTTTGGGTTGCTTTTTTGGGGGTTTTGTTTGTTTGTTTTGATTAAAAATTAAAAAATGTCTTATTTCTGACAAATTCCCTAAGGAAACATGTTGAATCTAATGAATCAGAGGTTGGATCTAATTAAGTCCTTCCACTAAGGGTGGTTGAATCCTTGAGCTGTGCTCCTACAGGCAGTTTGTGTTCAACTGACTTGATCTGCTTGACTAACAAAAACCCAGTTTTGAGGACTGCTACCAAATGTGTATAAACAAAGCTGAGCTGAGGAAGATATGGCATTTACAGGTGTTTTTGTAGCTGTATCATAAAAGCCCATGTTACATTTTCCCAGCCTCAGGGATGCCATCCTACTCTTCCCCATGCCACGCATTTCTCCCTTCCCAGGTTTCTTCCTGCTTGCTCAAGGACGCAGAAAGTACAGCAGAGCAATGCTGCTAGCAGCAACAAATCAAGGCACATCCCAGTTGGATTAACCAAACTTTGCTTTTATTATCTCAGCCAGGGCAGGCCAGTAAACAAAACATTGAAATCAAGTTCCTTACCTTTCTTCTCCTGTACATAAGACCAGAGGACATCATACATGAAACTTTTACTTCTTAGAAACTTTTATTTCTAGAAATCTGTCATCCATTAATTCTCCAAATCTGAAAATGTGTTGATTGCATGAGTATTACTTTTGCCTGCTTTTCTCTTCTTTGAATTCCTCTAATTTGCAGCATTTTCCCCTTGGGGTATCCTTTACACTCTTTCCATACTGCTCTCCACTGCTGTCTTCCAGAATGTGTTTGTGTTAACTTTTAACATACCTTGACTCCACTACTTTACTTTTAGATATCTCATTTTGTGTCTGCAAATAATTTATATTAATTGCCTAAATTATCAGCAGAAGACAGGAAGTGGGAGCACAAAAGTATCTGTAAATTGATTTAACCTATTTACATTCAAAGATCTGCCTGCTAATCAATGTGTATCTGGGAACAGTCTATGTGTCACCTTGTTGTCCGCTACAATTCTTCCTTCTGGGCCTTTTTGGCAAGTTTATGGTCAATATAAACTTTCCTAAATTTTTTAGGTGTTTTCCCCAAAATCAATGATAGATTTTATCTTCCTTCCAACTAGTGCA
This sequence comes from Vidua macroura, assembly GCF_024509145.1. Classification (NCBI taxonomy): domain Eukaryota; kingdom Metazoa; phylum Chordata; class Aves; order Passeriformes; family Viduidae; genus Vidua; species Vidua macroura. The sequence continues at coordinate 50,373,068 of NC_071576.1, forward strand.
ATGTTCAATGGGAAAGCTAAACCTACTAATTAATATCTATTTAGTTATATGCTAAATTAATTCTCTTTTAGGAATTAACACACCAATACTTTGTAGCTTCCCTGCAGCTTTTGTCTGCAATTTCCAAATCGATATTTTACAGAGACCTTTTTTCTTGTTGCTGTTACTGTAGTCAGCATATTAGAGTTTTTGCTTTATTTACAATCTGAGTGTAATATTAGAATTTTTTTGTTCTAGACTACTTGTTTCCTAAGTATTTTACTCCGTTCTTATAGATTCAGTTTTCCAGCACTTCATCATGTGTATATAGCTGCCCTTACAAATGTTAGCCAGATAAATCTGTTTGTTCTAAAAACTGACATATCCTCAAGTAAGAAAATATTCATGTTTTAAGGGTGTGGGATGGCAGAATTTAGATTTTGCACAGGGAAAAAATGTGCTGTCTTCCACACTAATAATTTTCCAAATGCCAGCTCCTACTCTTGTTGGGTTCCATGTTTTGCAATCCTTCTCAAACGGTCTCTACCTTATCTTCTCATCTTCACAATGATGGCTTAGAAAGGAGATATTTACTCACAAGTGTGCTCTGTGTAGTTCAGGAAGGATATTTCCTGGCCTGTTACACCCTACAGAAACTCTGCTAGATATCTTTAAGACTGTGATGGCTTTTTCTTGCTTCTTGACCTGCTCAGTGTTTAAGTAAGAATTCTGATTTTATTTCTCTGGTATCACGGTAATTTAAACTCTTTATACTTACTCATTCTATCTCAGTATTTTTAGAGAAAGTGCAGAGGTTTCAGGAAGCTTCTAAGTGGTCAGGCTGGCTCCAGCTCTGGGTCCATCACAGCTGGAGTTGATCTAAGTTTGATCTAAGTTTGGGCTGCCTCAATTGGCTCTGGCTCTGTGTTTCCACCTTCTGTGCTGTGCTGGCACTGGCTCTTGTCTGATCCTTCTGTGAATTGCTCCTTGGAACAGATCTGGCTGAAACGTTTTTTTTTGTTTCATTGTTCTTTTATTTTTTTTCCTCTTCAATTTGGTAGGGTTAGCTTAAAGACAAGCAGTCTCCCTGGGTTGGCTTCTGCACACGTGCGTGGGTGTTAGTGCTGAGGCAAGGGAAAGAATGGAAAGCCTCGGTTGGTAGGTGAAGCTCTGACAACCTGAATTCTTTGTAGGTTTGAGGTGCCATCGGATCCCACCCGGAGGCTGCAGTTCCACCTTTTCTCTGAGCTGATCTCCACACCAGCACCCATTTCCTGCCGCTGTTCCCTCTGGGGCCAGCACTACTCTCGTGTAGTTGCACTTTTCCAAATCACAACAGAACCCCTCTCCTTGCCCCTCAAAACCACAGCAGTTGCTTCAGCTGACAGAGCATGGAGCCATGTAGTGTTACTGCTGGCAGCGAGGGTGGAGCAAGAAAAGTAAATATTTTTTTTTTAAAAAGTAAAAAAAGTACATGCCAGTCATTAAGCCGTGTAAAGTAAGCGTGGAATTGCAGCTTGTGAAGTGTATGTATATATATTTATTACATTTTACCAATGAACCAGCCTGTTTAGCCTTGACATGACTTTTAAGAAGACTGTTCTTGAATGGGAGATTGTTCTCCCCCACCTCCTCCTCCCATTCAAACATTACCGTTAAAGTCTCTTGGTAGCCACCTGTAAGCCCCTGTCAATATAAAGTCGAAGTCTGGCATCTTTCATATTCCAGAAATCCATTATGTGTTTTTACACATATATACATGTAATTCCATTTGTATTTACAGAGAAAATCAATAAAGCAATAGGGTTATGAAAAAAAAATAACACATTTAACAGATTTTCATTGAAAAATAATTTCATATGGTTCAGTGTGCAGCTAAAGTGTGCAGCTAAATTCATAGGGAAGGAATAGGCTGATGCTATTGGCCTAAATTATGCCTGTTCCTTTAGCCTTTGCACAGATGATGATCTGCTCCAAGATACCCATTCTGAAGTAGCACAAAGCAGGGAATGACTAAAGGTAAATGGTAAGACTAGACAAGAGTTGCAATTACTGTGCAAATTGGAATTCATCTCACTTGGCTTAGTCTCTACAGTACTGGTATCTAGCCTAAATGAATTGTTTCTAGGTCTTTTTTAAGGTGGGAGGAAGGGACAGACTTCTCCAGTGCTAATTTCTCTTCTACTTCATGGGCAAACCAGGCAATATTAAAATGTGCTATGGTGATACCTCTCTGGATGGATTTGATTATAAAGAAATTCTGCACAGTTAGCTTATACTAGACAGCTACTTTTAATTTCCTGAACTTTTATGAGCTATAAACTAAGATTGAAGCTCAATTATCATATGCACAAATTTTTAATCCCTTTAAGTGTGGAAAACCTTTATATGACTGTCAGCTTTTTTGTATTAGCTAACTGCAAATATTTCATGAAGTTATTAGTTACTCTTTACACAGACAGAGCTACATCCATTTTAAAGAAGTTCTGAATTTCTAAGAAATGTAGTGATTTGAACGAGAAAGAAATTTTAGGCAAACATCAGAGAAAAGATATAATCTTTGGGTTTTACATTAAAAAAGTATCTAAAGTAAAATAATGCTGGAAACTTTACTGTGTTTTGGCAATAGCTTGCTTATTGAACATAGAGCTATTTATTTAGTCCACTGAGTATGTTCATGAAACCTTAGTAAATTTTTGAAGTAAAATTTGCAAGTAGCATAAAAATCTAGCTGGCTAATAACAGGATATTCTCTGCATAAGTGTGGTTAAAAATAAGAATTAAAAAAATAAATCCAGATTGCAAGGAGTAGTATCTCTGCATCGAAAGGGCAAGAGTCTAAATCTAAATGTAAGTGTAAAAGCTGGAAAAGATTGAACATATGTTATTTCCCACCAGCACAATATTAAATGCAATTATTTTCTTTCTGCTAAAATCTTGAATATATCTTGCAACACAACCTCAAAGAGTCCCCTGCTGCTGTTGATTATAGTGAATCCCACTTCCTGCCACCCAGTAAGTCTTTGCAATTTTCTCTTTTTCGCCACCCTGTGGAGATAAATAATGTATATTAATGTGGAAATATCAACAGTAAAATCTCTTAATATTCTCCACAAAATAAAGGTTCTCTCTAAATCAAAGGATTTGTATCATTCATTAATTTTTTGAGCAAAAAGAAGCAAGTTTCTTATGTAAAGGCTTTGAAAAGTTTGAATCTCACTCTTGGAAAACAAATGTGCTAAATACAGTATAGGAGAGAAATTAGTTTTTTCGAATTGAAAAAAATATTTGATATAGTGTACTACATTTAAACCACAGATTTTAGTGTTTTCTTTTCTCAGAGTCATTAAATAGACCTTGACAAATCCCTGTTTCTCTTCCTTTGACCCAGAACCTTAGGAAGTGTGTCAGAGAATGTAGTGCTGTTTTTCAGGAATTGCTCCCTGTGCTGAACACGAGTGTGGAGGATGTTCTATAAAAGGTTCGTCATGTGTGGCTGTGATAAAAGTGTGCAGTCAAATGCTATACATTGCTAGTTTCACACTCAGCTCTCCCCCCCTTTTGTACATTAAAAAAACGTAACATGACAAATGTCCTTTGCAACTCTAGGCTGTAGAAAGGACAAGAAAAGCAAAGGCAGATGCTATGGTGCCCTGTGAGCACTGCTTTACAATCGAGGCTGAGGTTTCAGTGCTTAAGTGGAAAATTGCCATTCTAAAGAAATGATTGTTTGCTGGCTATATGAGTTGGGGATCTGGGGTGTGTGTGACCATATTGATTCTAAAGTGCTCTTTTTTTCCTTAACGTGTTTTTCCTTTTAATTCCAACTTCCAGGAACATGGACTCCTTTGATGAACACCATAAACATTTCCTAAGTTAATTTAAGAGAAACACCAACCCTATAATTATTACCTTTCTATTACTTTCTATTACTTAAATGAGAAAGCTAATTGAAAGAAACATTCAAACCTGAAAAGAAGAAAAATTAAAAATTAAAAAAAATTTAAAAATGGAAAGGACCTTCTCAGAACAGAACCCTTAGTTACCAACATTTCAGATGGCAGTCTGAGGAGTCTAACCACTCTGTATTATTAAAATACCATCAAATTAAAATAACAGCAAAATACTGAGACAGAGGCAAATTGTGTCCCCTCCTCTGTGGTTGTGGCAGGCCAGCAGTCAAGGACCCAGCCAGGAGTGTAATTTCTGTGGGAAGGAGGGGAGGGAGAAGGGTGTTTCAGGGCTGGGAAATGTGGTACTAGTAAAAGTGGGCAGTTGTGAGCTGCATTTTATTAGCTGGTTTGGTACTTGGCAATAGTGCAGCACTAGTGCAGGCTGTTACTGACTCAGGGAGAAGCTGTTCCCTTCTTTTGTCCCCTTCTGCCCTACCAATAACTGCTGCTGGGAGGGTATTTTCCCCATACTGTTTTGTTGAAAGGTAGACAAAATATTTTCAATTATCCCTTGCTGTTAGATTTCTGTGTAAATAATTTGTGTTATGGTAAAAATCCATCTAAGGCAGGAAGACTGTTTGCTACTTTCAGCCCAAATTCTGTAAACATTTCTATGCATGTTTAGTTTTCACCATGTGAACAGTATCCATTTGGGTGAAATTAAGGATGGCTGTAGCTGCACATTGGAAACTTGACCTACTTTGCATATCATTATGCATGTAGCACAATTTTAGTCCAAGAGAGTATCCCAGAGATGGGAAGTCTGAGTTACGGAAGAGTCCATCAAGGAAATGAAATCTAGCCTACTAATATGAATTAAATATTTTTGTACTTTAGTGTAATATATTCACTCACAAGTGGAGAAGTAGTAGGAATAACATAAGCATTAACAAAAATTAGAATTTATTCAGTGGCTGAGGCAGAAACCAAAAGCAGCTTGGATGGTGGCAACACACAGGTGATTTATGAGTGCCTTTTATGATTAGAACTGCAGATTTTGGAATTAGTTTATACTTTGCAAAGAGAGTTTTGTTTATTTTGAAAACGTAGATATGCCAAGATTTAAAAAAAAAATTAATGGCAAGTCAGCTATGCATTGTCTTACTTGTACCAGGACATTGTAATAGCAATACTTAAAAATTCTCCTATCGAATGTGATGCAGGATTTTAAGTGTGAATGCTGAAGCTCATTACTAACTATGAGTATTTCTACATTATCTATTCCATTAACTTAGTTCCTGATACTGCAGAAGTTTAGATGCCCAGAATTATACAGAGTGAATAATTATATTAGAGTAAATGGGACTCCTACAAATGTGTGAATTGAAATGTGAGCGTGAAACAAGTGAGGCTGGGCCTTTTAATGTGGATCTTGTTATGCAAAAATATAATTGGTGTGTGAAGAGTCTTTCATGAATTAAATCCCCAATAGGCTTCCTCTAGGTAGAGAAATAGGATAAGATGCAAAGTCCAAAAAGGGTAGGCCCCAGGTTTTTAGGGACTTATGTCCACATTCGCACGCATCGAAGCAGATATGGATCTGTCTAAATTGAGACAAGCATTCTTAGCATTTTTCTACTCAAGTGATTGGTGTATGTGACTTGTTCAGAAACACTCTGTAGGTTTGTAGCATAGCCAGGAATAGAACCCACATCTCCTGACTCACAGTTATAGACCAGACTTCTGCTCAAATTTGTGTGAAAACTTAATTGGCCATGTTTCTCTGTGAGGGGGAATTTATTAACATTGCTGCTACCTTACAGTGTTTTGTAATTTTCTTGATATGATCCCATTCAATAAAGGTGTAGAGCTGAATGTAAGCTTTGTCTGAGTAGATGCAGAGCATCTGGTTTATACAAATGGTTTCCCACCAAAAAGGAAAACTTGGAACTGTAGATTTTTAATGCACAGATCTTGTGCTGTTGCAATGTTAAGAAGTCCTTGTTGTTATGAATGTGCATTATGAGTATATTGTACACAGTCCTGGTATGCAAATGTGTAGCATTCAGAGAAGTGAAATAATTTTGTGTTATTATTATCTTTGTAAATTGCATCTTAAGAGTTTGTTGAGGACTTTACGATGGCAGTTTTCTATAGTCACAGCTATACAGCACAAAGTGTTTCTTTCATTATTAACAATAACTGAGCCAATGAAAATGCTTTTAAATATACACCAGACAAGCAGTTATCCAGCTCTTCCTTCTTACCATCCACAAACCATCTTTCAGCATCATATAAACGAGCATGTAAAATAGCTTTGTAAACATCTGCTTTTCATTGTTAATTGTCAGGGAAAACTAGGGATTTAAATGCTTCTTTTGTAGCATTCCTTAATCCTATCAGAAAGGAGAGCTCTAGATGCTTCTCCTTCTCACTGCAGATAGCTTCCGTAGGCTGGGGGCTTTCTTCTTTTTTTCTTTTAATTTATTTTCTTTTTTGTAATATTGATAGTTTTTATTTACTTACAAACAGTTTGTTTCACATCTCAGTTTGAAAGGTCTTGCACATTCTAGTCTGTGTGGCAACTCAGTAAATTTAAACAAAATACACTATGGAATTATTGATTGCTGTATAAAATGTGTTGAAAATCCAAATTCTTTTCTCATTAGGATCTGCTCAGTATTTTCTTTCATATATAAACTATCAGGTCAGGTATTGTATCATACATATGCAATAAGAAAACAGGAGTATATGTTCATATATAACATAAAAAATAATAAACTGCTACAATCCAATTATTATTTTTTTAGAAACACTGCCTTTATTTGGGTTAGCTTTTCTGTTCTAATAATCAAGTCATTAATGTCAGTTGAGTGTGTCTGGCAATGATTTACTTAAGGTAGCATTCATAACACACAGTAGCTGCATTGTACAGGAAAAATAAATCTATTCATGTTACATTTCCTACCTTTAAAGCTTTTTTTAAAATCTTGTATTATGGTCCTGGATTTGTAACATTTGACTTTTTGCTTCTTGCACACACAAAAGGAACATGGATGATTTAAAACTATTTCATGTTTTATATTCTGTGAACAGGAATAAATCCTTTTTTTTATGTTTTTTTTTTTTTTTAAATCTGCTTCATTTGGGAAAAGATACTTTTTTCACTTAGAGTTTGAATGTTTCCATAGCTTTTGTCTTTTAATTTTGGTGTTGTGAAGTCAAAGTCTGCTTAACTAATTCCTCCAGCACAGACATTATTTTAGAATAATTTAGATTTCTCCCTGTTTTGTTAATTAAATAATAATTTAAGGGTACCATTACCTAGTAATATTTTTATTCCTGCTATTCAATATTTACTTCTAGAACTTCCTAAAAGAATTGTTACATGGACCTCAGCATCGCTGCATGTAAAATTAATTGAAATGACATATTGTTGCAGTTTCTATGACAACCATATCATGATGCTGATGCTCTCAAAAATTCATAAACTACTATTTCAACTATGCTAATAGCACTGAGTAGAGCTAACATCTATTTACTTAATATCCTTATTAGAATCAAGTTTTAATACTTAATTTAAAAAAATTAGAAAAAGGTGTATGTCGATATTTTTCGTTTGTCTGATGGTATTTTTGTGAAGGAATTCTGGCTTTCTATGAGAATATTTTTAAAATCTAACTCTGCTACATTATGTTGACAAAGGGCTTATTCACTCAAAACAAAGAGAATGTATATCATCACTCACAAACTTTTAAACACAACATTCCAAAAGAACTCTTACAGTGCCATCCATGGCAAAAAGCAGTCTTGTTCTGCTAGTGGAATATTTAAAACCAGTTTATTCCTATTTCTATTGTCCTAGATGCTAAACCTCAGATGCTTGTGACATGAGAGTACTGATTCACTGGCATGACTTACATAAATAAAATCACAAGCTGAAATGTCTTTATGATCAGAGTTATAAATCTCCTAAAAATATTTACTTATTACTGCCTTGGTTTATTGTAAGTGGGAAATGTGAAAAGGCTTTGCCTGGTAACTTGAATTTTTTTTTCCATATTAAATACATACCTTTAGTATAATCATGTTATTCCATCAATCTGCAGGCTTTTGGAAGTTAGCTGATTTTAACAGTTTGACAGGGAACTCTATTACTCAGGCAACACTCACGTTGGAATCAATGAGTGTTTTACTTGAGTAAAAAATTTAGGACCAATGTAAGATGCCTTATTCAAGTTACTTCATAATTATATAGATTGCAACGACTTAAAAAATAGTGAGCTTTGCTCTCCAAACATAGTAATTTTATTCAGTCTAACTTGCACTTATTAAAAAAGTGTGTTTTCTATTCAAAATGTGTGATTCTCATATATAAGACTTATTGATCATTCATCCAAATAGGGAATAAAACACCTTGATCTTTCAGTCATTTGTCTTAGGAAGATTCCAAAACAGTCCAATCACATTTACTGCACTTCAGTCTTAAATCTGATATTACCCTGGAAAAACATTTCATATAATTGAATGTTCGAATATGTTGAGATCATGTTGCATTTCAGCTTTACCAGTATGAGTGCTTTCAGCAGCTTCTGCCCAACATTCCTGGTTTACTAAGCTATATTTAAACATGTTTTGAAAGATTTATACAGTGATTTGCTTCTTAGTCAACTTTGTTGCAAGAAGTTACTACTGCGTATTTGGGTAAGAAAATATGAAATGCCCGAAGAAGAGGGAGGACATGGTGTGGGATATGCCATGATATTTACAAGCTCCAAATAAAACTGGACAGCTTGAAACAACTCCCTACCCCAAAATATCTTTGTAGACATTTTAACCTCTTGTCTTGGTATTTTCTAAACTGTTAATCCTTTCCAGCATCATAATTTTGAATCTCTTCATATGAAGCATGCACTTCACAGGCACAGGACTTGAGCTTCTGGATGAAACAACTGACCGTGACACGAGCCTGCAAGATGTGGCCATATTGTAACAAATCCAAAAGAACATCTTGAAACCAGTGCAAATACAAAATCATTGCCCTATCTTGAGGATTCCTTTTATTTCGGTTCATGTGGCATGTATATGTGGCTAAGTGGTAATACATTTATTTGCAGTGTGAGCCAGTGTCCAGGTCAAAGATAACTTTGTTTATTTATTCTAGCCTTCAGGGTTGTTTTTTGATATTTTTGTTTGGTTTTATTTGGGTCTTTTTGTTTGTTTGTTTGGATTTTTTTCTTTAGTCAGTATATGTTTGTAGCACAATAGTTTGGTCAGGGACATTGAAACTTGTGCTTTACTGGTGGGATTCTTTTTTATTTGAGGGGATGGGTGTATGAAACAAAAATAAACTGATGGAATAATTGCAGTTTTACAATAGAAAGCTTATACACGCTCTGTTGAATTCCAGCATGTGCTGTCAGAATGGGACATTGCCAGTGAGAAAATAAAAGCACCGTGGTGTGCTGATAGGGGTTTGCAGTCATCATGTTTCAGTAAGGGCTTTTCTGTCACTTTCATGTTTACACCACTGACCTAGAGTTTACTCTGGGCTGGAATATGAAATAGAGCTGCTGTGGGCTGTAAGAGGGTCCTGTAGCATGAGTCCCTCTCAGCCCCTCCAATGTGCGTGCAGGTATAGCTCTACCTGACACAGATCTTCCTGTCCCCCCTCATACCCGAGACAAGCTCTGCTATTCCCAGCTGAAATTGGGAAAATTGGTATAATATGTAAGGCTACACAGGTGCATGACTTAGTATGAGTGTGATGATTACTCTAAACATCTCTGGCGTGGCTTTGGGTTGCTTCTGGAAAAGTACATTTAAAATCACCGTTAATCTTGAGCTGTGTTTTTGTATGTTAGAGGTGGTTTATGGTCATCCTGTTCTACAGAGATGGGAGTTGAAAAATGATTAAGATGACAAACAGGCAAATCCAGCTTTTAGGTGAAATTCCCAGATTAGGAGAAGCAGATGCATTTCACTTGAAATATTTGCACCTTCCACAGTCACGCTGCTGTTTTTCTCCTTTAACTCTGTGCATGAAAAGCATCAGGTATCCAATCTTAAGGTGACTCCTAATCACAGCTGAAGGTAATTGCCATTTTTTGGAGCTTGTTATTAGAGTTCTCATGATTCAAGTGTGGAGGTTACTCTGCCAGTGCAACTAGAAAGTAGGAGTTAAGGGACTTCAACCTTGCCGGTGCAGTCAGTGCTTTTCTGGGTGCCAGGATGCCTTGACATGATGGATGCTTTCCAGTAGCTGGGATGCTTTCCACCAGCTGCTAAAAGCCTCCTGAGAGGAACCCCCTTCTGGGTTAAAGCTTTCTGTGAGAGGTAAGTGATGTGTTGTGCCCCTGTATAAATGGATCTGTCTCCTGCACTATATCCATTTCCATAGCTTTCATGTGCCTGGAGCATGCCTTAGAAACTCATCTTGCTGAGCCTTGTCCACAACTTTTAGCAGTGTCACCCCAGGTAAATGTACATGGGTGGTGACAGCCTGGTCTTTCTTCTTTTCTTTTTTTCCCCATTCCCCTTCCATTAATATAAATATAACCAAAACCCCAGCATCAAGCTTAAATCACCTAAAAGACTTGAGAAGGAAAATCTTCCAGGGAAGTCCGGGCAATGTAACTGGCCTGATTTTGGCCGGGGAAGGAGGAGGAAAGAGAATGGGCAGAGAAGCCAGCAGTGCTCCCTGGCAGACGCTCCGAGGGGACGCTGCCTTCCAGCAGGGGGGTCGGAGGGGATTTACAGGGAGCGGTGCCGGCGGGAGGAGCGGGCCGGGATGCACTCTGCCCTACTCACCCCAATCCTCCGAGGAGCGCCCGGCCACGGCGAGACAGGCGAAGGAGGGAGAAAGTCTCGGTGCCGGGGGTTAAGGAAAACACCGGTGTGGCGCTTTCGCTTTGTGTATTCCCGTCTCCTCAATTCTCCTTAAAATCTCCCCGTCTTTCTCCGGCCCCTGAGAGCGGGCGGGAGGCAGCGGCGTGCGCTGTCCCGGAGCCTCGGGCGCTGCGGGCTGCCCGTGACGGAGCCCCGACGGCCCCGTCCGCCCTGCGCGGGGTCCCCGCGGCCGCGGCGCGTTCGGCTGCCCCGGGAGCGCGGCGGGCGCTCGGTGCGGGGCCTGCGCCCGCCTCACGGTGGCGCGGTAAGCACATGGACAGGCCCGGGCGCGGGCGGCCGGGAGCGCGCTCCGCTCTGCCTTCCCTGGAATAACAGTCCCGGTAATGTCTCGGATAAATCAAACCGCTGCTACAGCGGTGCAGGGACGGGGGGGGTGCGTGATGCTCCGTGCCGGCGGAAGGTGTTTCAACCTCCCTGGTCGGCTCAGAGCCCGGCGGCATCGGAGCGAAGGTTTGCGGCATCTCAAGAGCGCGGTCTCACCTGGGGTTAGTTTCCCCTCCCCCTCTCCGTCTCACTCCTCCCCCAGCCCCTCAGGAGAAGTTCGCAAAGAATGTGATGGAGAGTGTAAAGCGGCAGATGCCGACTATAAGCTCCGTCTCGGTTCGGGAACGAAGAGCTGAGCCACAGCCCCGAGCCGCCACCCGCGTTAGCTCAGCAGCGCGCCCCTGGCACCCGGGGTACCCGTGGGGGGACAAACACAATGTAGAGTCATCTTACCTCCGAGCCGAGGGAGCAGCCTGCGAGGCAGGAGCGGGAGCAGCGCGGCTCCTGCCTCTCGCCCCGGCCGGTCTGTCACTGCGCTCCGGCAGCGCCGCCGCGCCCGCCCCGCCGGGCTCCGCTCCCGCCGGGCTCCCCCCGCCCCCGGCGGGCAGTCTCCCGTCTCAACCCCGCACACATCCGCGAGTCAGGGGCACCGTTCCGAGGCAATCCTTGCCCGTTCAAATCCCCCGAGGCTTCTCTCCGCCAGAGCGTGGAACAAAATTGCCGGTTGCCCTGAGTTTTTGTCAGGCTGTGCTGGCGCTCGGGAGCAGGTAAGGCGGCTGCTGGCTGCCAGCGATCCCCGCTGCACTTGCAGCGAGCAGCAGGAGCCGGTGGAAGTGGGAGTGTGGTCTGCTCTTCATTAGGGGTGGGGGGAACGGACCCTGGAGGTGATGCAGTGAAACACTTCTTCTCCCTTGCATTATGTTTGTCACAGACCACGGGCGCTCGCCTTTTATAACATTCACTTCAAGCATTCTCAAACACAACCGGAATAAGTTCTGATCCTCCCCTTTAGTTTACATTGGGGTTGTCAAAGGATTAAATAAATGAAACTTTATTTGACCGTGGAGGTCTGTAAACTCCACGGGATCCTTGCGCGCTCTGGCCTTATTCTAATTCTATAGCGGTAATTACCCTTCGTTTCTTTAAGTGCAATAGATTTTTTGCCTTAGAGACTATGCACAGTTTGATTGAATTATTCATTTTTTTTTTCTTTGGTGTAGACTGCATCTGGGGACTGATGTGACGTGTAGATTTTTTTTTTCAGGAACAAAGGGAATGTGGAAATGAAAGAGAGAGGGAGAGAGAGGCTGGCAGATGTGATGAGATGCGGTGAAGGTGTATCCAGCTTGGCACTCCCACTCCTCTCTTCTCCTCTCATTGCAGCCCTGGGTGACTCTCAGGCTAACACAAACAGCTTTTCTTCCGCAGCCTGCCCTCTGTCACTGTAAGTACAACAGCCTTCTCTTATCAGCATGCAAATTCCAGCCACTCACTACCTTAGCCTGGTGTTTGCACTTTAGATTTACAGAAGGGACTTTTAAAATGAACTTTCCGAGACAGGAAGGGGTTTTCATGTCGAACTTGCTTTTATTTTCTTTGTAAAAGTTTATGTGGTTTTTCAGTTCTCTCTTCCCCCCCGCGCTTTTTTTTTTTTTTTGCTTTTTTTTTTTTTTTTTTTTTTTTTTTTTTTAACGGCGGGGGCGTGGAGCGGGGAGATTGTTGTTGCGGCTTTTTCCTTCGCTATCAAGATGATGTACAGTTTAAAATGAAATTAAAATCTCTTTGATCCTTTTTCTGCCAAGACAATACATTTTGTTGGCAGATGACTCTGTAAGCAATTCAGAGTTTTTGTTTTCAGGCAGATCTTTAGCTTTGAGTGTTACAAAATGCAAACGTCCCCTAAATTTGGAGTTCGCCAGAGGTTCTTGTTCTAGGGGAACTCGTGTCAGCTGATGGGCTTGCTTTTGAAGAAACGTGCAGTAATTTACTTCTATCTAGCCTAACAAAACTTTTTCCCAATCGGATTATCAGACTTTAACTTCTTTTCCTTTAGCTTTCTCTCAGATGCTGTTAATTGTTTCGCAAAAGTTTCTCTGAACATCTTTAGCAAGCCTATGACAAGCCTTCATTGTCGGACAGTGTTGCAGAGGGAATTTATAAACATGCCTCTTAATTGTCCAGCATTAACTGGGGTGAGAGGGCAGTTTAGAAGTGGGTGAATGACTTTTAAAGTTAAATTTCTTGCCCTTTGAATCCAAAACTTCTGAGACTGTTCCGCCAACTCTCCAGGAGTTGCAGGTTTGCTGCTCAGGTTAAAGATGCGGTACGTACAACTTAGCACACAGACAGGTTGCCTCGCTTGTTGAATGTTGCTTTACTTTAATGCATTTGGTGAGACACACGGCGCAAAATGCCATGACAGCTGTGCACAGGTAAGTGCCCCGACCTGATGTGAGCGCCTGCGGTCTCTTCCCTGTGCAGGCACCCCCAGCAGGTCAGCATCCCTCCTCAACATCTGCCTGCCTTTAGCCTTCATGAAGCCAAAGCAAGGGCAGTAATTCCAAAGGCGGCTTCTAAACGTGGGGTAACGCTCCAAGTGAAAGCGTTTTCTTGTTTCTCGGCATGTGTATACGGATCCGCACGGCGGGTGTTCGCTTATGCAAACAAAGAGGGAGTCACAATTATCCCCGTGCAGCGCGCACACACACACATTTGCATACAATGCCAAGGAATCCTCTTTTCCTGTCGCCGAGAAGTTGCCGCTCTCCGGCGCTGTGAGTTACATCTGTAACTTAATTGATCACACAGGGGAAGCAACAAGCTGGAGAGCGTTCCTTGCGCACCTCATGGCAGCGTGGCCGCAACGCTGCCGTGTCCTGCCCCAACACAGTGTCATCCCCTGCACTGGAATTTCGGGAGTGCAGCGGGATGCTCCCCCGATATGGAGCTAGGTGGGTGGTTAGATTTATCTGATGCCTTAATTATCTCTCATCCCATTCCCGCTTCGTATTTAATAAGGCGCTACCTTTGAGGAGTGCTTGGGTTGTTTTTTTCCTTTCTCTGTCTTGGAAGAAAAAAACTTCCAGGAACAAATTACTAGAGTTGCAGACTGAGGCAGTCTATTCGTCCTTGTATTCTGATTTACATCTCTTTTCTTACGTAGCTCATTTTAATTAAAAAAAAAATCTTTTGCGTGCCGAAGCTACATTAGTTGTGCAAAAAGTCAAGGTATTTCCTTTACTTGCAGCAGGTTTAAATGTGTTACACGGAAAGCGTTAGTGGCCAGTCATGGGAATTCTTATAATTAAAGATTAAAAATGACAGAATAATATCTCAAAAGGCAGCTATTTACTGTTGTTAATTCCATACACCGGGTAACTGCAGCAAGGTGCATACTTTGAATTAGCCGAATGCAGGTGAATACAAACTCAGTATTTACAATCATACAATTTCCCCTCATCTCAGAATTTCACTTTTTTAGTGTCTGTTATTAAAATTGAAATAATGCATGGAAATTAGCTACTATGCCCTCATCAGCTAATTTGATGATAAAGCCTTACTAGATAATTATAAAGTTCTATTTCAAGGTGCTTGCTACTTGCCGAATAGGACTTGGTTACTCCTTTTATTGTAGTGGAATTGCCAAAAATATTGTATAAAACAGGTTCACTATTCCAAGAGGGTCTAACTTACAACTCCTTTTCCCTGAACTTGGCTCGAGAGGGGCGATAGCACCTCGGATAGCAAAGGCAGAGGATGCAACGTGCATGCCTCCAGCAGTATGTCGAGTTTTACAGCTTGTTAACAAAATGAATCAGAGCCAGGTCATATCTGTCCTGTGCCATTGCATTAATGTTCAATTTTCATCACGTCCTGCTGAAGCCAGGTTCATTCGCTGTGGGGCTGAGTGTGCTTCTGGGTCTAACCTAGTCTGCAAATTTCTACTTGAGAGAAAGGAAAATGAAATCAGGATCTCTGCTCGTCTTTTTGGCCTCTATAAGTTATGAAGCTATTTTAAAATTAAAAAGTTTGTCTGTTACTAACTGTTCCAGGCGCCTTCTGGAAAATGGGGAGAAAGTGCCAAAAATACAGAGATGAATCAACAACTTCTTTCTCTCATTTTGTGGGCTTGAGGTTGCTTTCCGCACTCCCATCTTAACAACAGTTTAGCTTAGGTGTGAATAATATCAAAAGAGGGAGACTTTCTCTCTGCAGCGCTGTTTGCCCACCTGATCTGCGGGCCCCTGACAGTTTGAAAGACTCTTTTATGTTTACCTTTGGAATGCAAAAATACAGCAGGGAGACTTTCTTGGGTTTGCAGTACTCTGCCACTGGTTGATTTTCTCCTCAACTCTTTATAGTTTTTCCCTTCTTTCTCCCAGATCTCTCTTCCCCCCCCCCCCCCCCCCCCCAATCCCCAATTGGCACTTCCAAGAGAGCGTGAGTTCCTAAATTGGTATTCAAGCTGATATTCCAGTCCTTATCTGTTGCCTTTTGGTAGGCAGAGAGAGGGATATTTATATATTGCCGCTGCTAAAATTTCTCATCGTCGCCACGAGAATCCCAACTTCAGCTCAAGTCCGTCCTAAATCAGTTTTTCCTCTCCGGCCATACCTGTCTTTCCCTTTTCACTGCACTCACTTTTCACTTTTCTGCCGAATCCATCACTAAATAGCTTGTGGACTCTGAGTTCCTTCTCTCCCCTTCCTCTCCCCCGGGTCCCTGTAGCTGGACTCCCATCTCTGGTGTAATTTATACTTTCCATTTCATCTGTCCCCCCGCGCCCCGCCCACCCGCCTGTTTAAATTTTTTATTTAATTTTTTAAATTTTTTTCCCCTCCCGGCCGTGTTGCGGGATCGGGCTCTTCAGAGACCCATTTATCAGCTGTCACTAAGCGCTTGCTGAGTGCTTCCCTCTCATCGTCCCCGTTCCCTCCCCACGCCGCCAGCCCTTCCCTCCTCCCGCATATCGTCTTTCTACAGCTTGCTTTTTTTTTTTTTTTTTTTTTTTTTTTCCCTTGTAATTTTATTTTCCTGGTGTATCCCGTGAGCCGGCGGGACTCTCCCGGTGTGTGTGTCCCCGCGCAGCGGGCGGAGGGCGGGCCGGCCCCGTGTGACACGGCTCCCCCCGCGCGCCGCCCCGGCCCCGCGAACCGGCTCCCCCGGGAGCCCCCCTCTCCCCCTCCTCCTTTTCCGGCCCCCGCCCCGCCCCGCTCCGCTCCGCTCTCGCATCCCCTCCTCGGTAACTTTCTAGTACCTTTCCTCACCACTCCGGGCAATCAGTGGTCATTAGCGGGAGCAGAGCGGTGTAGGGTTTCATGTGTCTAATGGCCCTGTGAGTGGTGATAGCTGCGCGGGGATGCGGCTGGCAGCCCTTGCCGATTTCACTTTCTGTTTTGTGCTCACTTTCTCCGCAGTTGTTGCTCTCCCCGCTCTCTCCCAGTCTCTCTCTCTCTCTCTCTGTCTCTGTCTGTCTCTCTCTCTCTCTCTCTGTCTCTCTCTCTCTCTCTCTGTGTCTCTCCCTCTCTGTGTCTCTCCCTCCCTTCCCCTCTCCCTCCTCTCTCTCCCCCTGTGTTGTCTCATCTTGCCTGTGCTGTCTGGGCGGGGGAGCCCTGCCTCCTTTTGCCTTCCTCAGATCAATGCCCTGGCCACTCACTTTCTGATGTTGCACGACGGGAAATGCCTTGAATACTTACGACATGGCCGCTCACATTGATTGCCAAGATTGACAGCAGTAACCATCGCCTTCACTTGTTTCAGGAGGAAAAAAAAAAATGAACCTGATTGTAACCAAATCTCCAGGCAACCCATCCGCAAACTTCTAACGATCGGGATCCTGCACATCCATGGCCCGGAGAAACACCAGCAGACTCTAGTTCATTTATTTTATTTTATTTTACCGAATTACTACCCATTTATTCCTCTCCCCTCCCTCCTCCCCTTCACCTCGTTCCCTCTTTTTTAATTTTTTTTTTTTTTTTAATGAAAATTACCGAAGCGCGTTGCAAAAAAAAAAAAAAAAAAGGAGGCTCTCCCAGTGCTTTGTGCCACACTGGATCCCGAGGAGGTAACCAGGAAAACCAGCCCTATTGTGTTGTATACCTGTTGTTTGCTGTGGTGTGTAGTGCTGCGTGGCTTGGTGTCGGTGGCGGCGGTTTAATGGGTTTTCTCTGGATTTATGTCGCTTTGCAGGAGAGAATTCACTTCCCTCTGCGCTGTCTTTAATGGGTTATTAGTTGCAAATGGGTGAAGCAGCAGCGTCCGGAGATAGATCTGTTGTTTAGCTTTAAACATTGCTGAATTCACCCCTTCCCCCGCCTCCCCCTGCACGATTATTTACTTTGATATCACGAGGGTGTTGTGTTTCTTTTTTCTTCTTCTTTTTTTTTCTTTCTTTTTTTTTTTTTTTTTTTCTTTCTCCCTTCTCTTTAGGGAAAAGTAGTTATAGTCTCGTCTCCGTGCGAGTTTCCGGGGCAGTTTGAATCCCGAGGTTTCCGAGACGTTAAGGGACCCCAGTACCTTGAAATCACAACACTTTCTCATCCTTCCCGAGTAGAGTTTATTTTAAAATGTAGTGACAGATCAGCGTTGTATTTTAAGATCACCCACGGCAGGCGAACACATGGTGCGGGAAGATATTGTACGTAAGGAACTAACACGAGAGGGAGAAAGAGAGGAAAAATAAAATCCGAAATAAATCTTTGAGAGCGGAGCGCTGCTGTCATTGCTCCGAAGTGCTCGCATGGGTTTCTCCTGGCGGATAACCCCGAGAGACGCGGGATGGAGAAAGGCGAGGGGAGTTTAGTGGTGCTTATGGGTTCTGCGCAAAGTTTGAGGTGGGTGAGTGTCTTTGGAGTTGGCCGGGGACGGCTGCGGGGAGCACACAAAGCTGCGGGAGCGGCGGCGGCCGTGCCGCGCTCAGCCACGGCGCGGCGCTGTCCCGAGGAGCTGCCGCCGCCGCCTTATCTCCCCAGGCAGAACCTGGGATAAAGTTATACCGAAAACTTTAAAATCGATATCGCGCCCTAATTCGTGATACACAAGGAGGGGGAAGAAGGCAGTCCATCATCAGAGAGCTCTGTTTACACCCGGGGAAGGGATCGAGATGCGTGCCGCTTTACGGCAACAGTCGACTTGGGATTTCTTGTTGCCTTAGCTCTTTGCCGGAGGTCATGCAAACCGACCTTAAAAGAATGCATAAGCCATAAATTAAAATAAACCCTTAGCCAGAGGCTGATCCATAAGTAGACAATACCTAACCTGGACAAAACGGCTTCCTTTGCGAGCTGAAAAAAAGAATAGTGCCTAAACTAAATGCAAAGTAAGTTTTCAGGAAGTATTTCACTTGCTATTATTACTGTTATTCTTCTTTTAAAATAAAAGAGTGGCAGTTGCAACAAGCTAGCGCAGCTGTTTGCAGGCGGTGCTGCAGGATACGAGTGAGGCAAGGTGTGTCTTGTGGAGAGCTTGTTCTTTTCCTGGGTTTCACTATCTTGGAAGCTGTTTATTTTTTTTTTTTTTGGATTGGGGATAAGAAGTTTCTTTTACCGTACACGCAATTTGATGTTTTATCTCGGATAACGCTGAAGAGTTTATGGCCAAATCTAGGTTGCCTGCCACTGTCACACGCGCGCACACAAGCTGTGTCTGTATATAATAGTCTCGGGGCTTGTTTTTTTTTCCCGCAGTTTTTGACAATTGTTCCATTCATGATCCTGAAAGGAATCATCAGTGGGAGCTAATGAGTGCGCCTCTGCGGCTTGCCCTGCTCCGGGGAGGAGCGGGCACCGGCGCTGCCCGCTCGTGTAATGCATGCACGCGTGTAGCGGCGGCGGGGTCGCGGCTGGGTGTAGGCAGGGGACAGGGAGAGCAGACAGGCGTGATGCGAGCAAGTACTTCCACGCGTGCAGCTCCAGCAGAGCCACCAGAGCGTGTCCCCGGGCCGGCAGCCCTGGCCGCGGCCCGAGCCGTGCGGCCGGGGCCCGGAGGTCACTGGCAGGCTCCCTCCAGTCCGGCCGAGCGCTGTCTCCGCTTCCTGCGGGCCGGCTCACCGTAGGGTTTGCTGCGGTTTTGTTATTTGTGAAAGGACGGGAAGGAGTGAAAGTGGCACCGTGAAAGGACAATTAGTGTTGCATCTGAATGGCCGGGGTGGGGGGAAAGGGGGCCGCAGGGAAAGGCAGCCCGGTGGGAGCCTGGGGACGGCAGATTAGTGCTGTCCTAGGGGTGTTTCCCAAAAACAGAGAGGTGAATTTTCTGTGATAAAGTAATATATCTTCGCCTGCTGTTCGTAGATAAGGTATATGTTTATTAAGCAAATTTAAATAGCCTTCGGCACACGAGCGGCACTTTGTTCCTACTGCTTTCTTTTACCTTCACTTTAACATTTTTTGCCATTTCCATCTTCAGTGCTGATCGTGAGGACAGGAGAACAGTTCTACCCAGTCCTCAAACAGAGTTTGAAGTCCAAAAATTAACGAATTTTTCTTTCTGTATTCGTGTAATGGAGCAATTTTGAAACCTGTTTTGAGACTTCGACTTGACTTGACTTGTTTTATTGACGTGCTTGTGCCCACTCATTTAATTAAGCCATTATAATACCATAAAGTAAATAATAAGAATGAATGTGAGATATGTGCATGTAGCCTGCCATTAAGTACGCACATTTCCCTGGAAAGGACCCTTTAAAAAACTTTTTCTCAGCACCCCATGATTCTTTGGCAAGATCTTATTGCAGGTTTTTGTTTTGAGCCAGGATATTTCGTGGGTTTTTGTCCTCATGACGTTACATGCACATTACACTTGGAATATAAACAGCAAGCGTACCTAGCAGCTCATTCTAGTAAAACTAAGGAATAATTATTTATAGTGAGTACATTTAAAAGAAAATAATGAGGTCATTTGGAGTATGCTGCAGTCTGAAGTAGCTCGACACCTGGCAGAAACTACATACGTGTTTTCTTCAGACTCTGCACTATCCATAACTTTTCCTTATAATACATTCTTGTGTTAAGTGAGAAAAGCTGTTTGTAAAACAATCCCCTGGCTGGTTCCAGTGTTGGGTGAAGCTGATCCTGTAATGGCATTTTGTTTTGAACAGTTGCTGTAGTTGAAGTTCCCTCATAAGGTAAGGTGGCACTGGGGCTGAAAGGAGGTCCAAATGCCACATTTATAATTAGACTGCCAATTCAGCACATTGTATCTATTGCTATACAGGGATATACTGCTGTGTCTGGTCTCTCAATAGACTGTATTCAGAATTAGCCAATTCAACTGCTTAAACTTTGGAGTCAAATTTAGAATAGGCAATGAGAGAAGGAAAGAAAGAAGACAATAATGCTTTCTTTTTTTCCCTTAGCTAGCTATTAAAAGCCAAAGAATATACGGAAACCAACCCAGGCACTGCTCTTGGAAGCCCTGCACCGAGCGCAGCCTGGCCAGCATCGCCTGCAAAACCATTTTGAAGCGCGCTTCTCCGGGGGGAGGGGAAGGTGAGCCCTGGGCATCGCTCCCAGCGCCGCTCTCCAGGCCGCTTCCCGGGCCGCGCCGGCCGCCCGCAGCCGGGGGAGGGGGCGCGGGGCCGGGCCCGGCGGGCCAGCCCGGCCCAGCCTAGCCCGGCCCGGCCCGGCCCCGCAGCGACCCCCGGGGCGGGCCGGCCTCCGGTCCCCGCTTGGAAGGGAGCGGCCGCGCCGGGGACCACGCGCCCCCTCCGGCCGCCGGCGTGTGCCCGCCGTGTCCCCGGGAGGCTGGCGGCTCCCGGCCCCTTCCCTCCTGTCACACTTGTCGTGTCGTTCGCCCCGTTTCCCCCGGCCTCCTCGCCGGGAACTTTAATTCATTCAGCGATGAGCGCGTAAGAGGCCCTTTGGTCGGCAGTCTCGCATCCTCTGCTAAACGCATTACTTCCTCCCTCCTCCCTGCAGCTGAGTGCTCCGTCTCGGTTCTGCTGGGAGCCTGAACTGGGCTGCCGCAGCGCTCCCTCGGCTTCCTTCTCTGCTAGATGGCAGGGTGCAAGCCAGTGCCATGTGTATAACACAGCATAAAGGGAGCGAGACAGATGGCTGTCTCTCCCTGCACGTTCCCGACTCTCCGCTCAACTTATGTAACTGCTGCTTTTCTTCCTCTTTTTGTGTTTACACACCAGAGAAAGCGACAAGAGAAACAAAGTGGAGCCCATCAGTTTCACTGGTAAGGCCACAAGTGCCTTAGCAGTAGAAAATACTTGTAGAAAATAATAGCTGATGTCCAAAGTTAGTTGCCTTCACTTGTCAGCTTGGTTTTGTTGACAAGTGGGAACTGCCAGTGCTTGTTCCCTCGCCAGTGGTTTTTAATATGTGGCCAACAACTGTTTGTGGTCATTTCCCGCTGAACTTCTTCTGCTCAACAGGAAAAAAAAAATCTCTTTGGACATATTTTTTGCATCTTTGATCATATTTTTAGTCCAAAGTATCCACATACCCTGCAGTTCTTGGAGGCCTTAAAATATCTTGTGGCAATAAAGGCCAGAGCTTTGCATGATGATAGCAATAACAAATACTTTTTTTTTTTTCTCAGTTGGCATTAGAAAGTTTCTTTAGTCCTCTTTTATCTGCTAAACACTGTGATCACCTTGGGAGATAACACTTCAGGAAGCATATCTATCAATCTTTTACACTTGGGTAGATTTCTCCCTTGGAAATGTATTGATCACACTCCAAAGTCTTCAGTCAATTAATTAATTAATTAATTTACTTCCCAGAACAAAAATTACTTCGGAAACAGAAGCCAGGATGCACTTGGCTTTCCACCCCATACAATGGGATGTTGTATATTTCCTTTTTTCCACAGTGTCACTTTAGAGATCAGCGGGCTCGTTTGGCAGACCTTGTGTATAATGGCTAAAGTTTTCCAAAGTTGTGTAAATAGGTGTGTTTGTGTATACGTGAACTATGTCAATTGCAGTGATACAGCAACATATTTTTAAAACATTTCAGTTGGTACAGTGAATCACAGAGGCAGAGCCTTCTGCATGGTGTCAGAACCCGGGAGAGAAGTGCTGCTGTGTGAAGTGCTCGGTAGCACACACAGAGCTTACTCAGTAGCAGCAAAACACACAGAGGTGCATGTTTCAGGTTTGTACTCTAGCAAGCTGGTTTCTGTTCATCTTTTCTGGTGGCTTTTTGTGTAATTTTTATTTACACAACTTTCTATTTTTTTTCTATTCCCAGCAAGAATGGGAAGTTTTAGGGGACTTATTACCAAACCACAGAAACTGAATTTTCTTCTCTTTTGTATGAGCCATTTGGAGTTTTTTTAGACACATGATTCTCCCACGGTATGTATCTGTACATGTGCCATTGCAGACCTTTACATCATATTATGAAAAGAACAAAATATCATAAGACCCTATCACTGATAAGGTTGTGTACTGGACTGGTGTAATGTCTGTCTGAAATATGTGCCTATTTATTTAGATGTAGTTCTGCACAGAAGAGAGAGATCTGATAGACATATTTGCTGGAAAGCAGCTGATTTCTACAGTGATAAAACCAGATAATTACATGTTCCCAAAGCCTTTTCAGCACAGAAGTAGGTGTTCTTTTAAAACAGTATTCTGTGGCAACAACAAATATTTGTGACATCATTGTAAGAGATTTCCTGCCAATTTTTAGTTTACTGTCTTTCAGAAAGTCTAGAGTTCTTTGGAACTCGTGAAACTGCTACAGATACCCATCGTATATTCAGTGAAGTTTTAAATAATTCTCTTTCAATTAGTACAACAGGAGTCTGAAAAATGGATTTTCTCTTAAAGAAACAAGAATCAGTACACAGACATTGCTCTCCTCCTCTTGTATATTTTAAAATACTCATATCAGTTTTATGTTTACTGTTTTGTCTTCTTAAATTAAGAAGAAAAAAACCCAGCATTCCACGTTTGAAAATCATTGCTTGGAAATTACTTCAATCAAATATTTCTTGAATCTTATGAATTGGAAAGAGTATGATAAAATTAGGTATATTGTTAAACTAGGTTAATCAGAGTAATTCATTCGTAGTGCAGAATGGATCAATGGATGTTTTTTTGAAGTCAGGCAAAACATTCCATCAAGTTAATGCGTTTAAGGGTATCATATCAGGGACAGACAGGTACTAGCAGTGATAAAAAACAGATAACCTGCAACAAAATGATTTACAGATGGGCCATTATCATCTATAGAGAGCTTACACAGATCATATTCTTTAGAAAAAGGGAATGTAATTCTACAGAGCTAGGAGAATTACCTAAATAGGTCTGAATATTTAATGTTTTTTTCTGAGTGACTAGTAGAATTTGTCAAAGCAAAGTTTTTTAGCCTTTTTATGGGCAGCATATTAATATAAGATACAGGAAAGTACTGGGTTTGTATTTCAAGTATTTTTGTGTTTATTTTACCTGTTTGTTGAAGTAAAGCTTGGGAAATATTTTGCTTATTGTGCAAAATTTGTAGTGCATACCTTTAAAATATGTTCAAGAATGTAGCATCTGATTTTAGAAAAAAAAAAAAGGTGAAAAGTTTGATGTTAGTGATTTATTAGATTTCAGAACCTGTTCCATACGGCAAGTGGCTGAGTTGCATCTCTTCCATCGGTGGCAAGACAGGATGTCATTTAAATATGTTTTCTTTCTTCTTGAGCTATACAGAAGGGTATAGTCAGTTGTGTCTCCAGTCACTGGTAGACTGACATAAGGCAATAGGAAGCTCTAAAACCTCAGAGGTGCAGTATTGATTTGATTCCTAACTGCAAATCCTTCATATCATTGCTCCAAATATCTAACTTTACACCAATATTACTCATTCTTTTTATAGTGACACCATGCTTAGTAAAAAACTTCTAAGCACTGAGGTCAGGTGTTGAGATTGGATTCTAGTTTATTTTTTATGAATCAGATAAAGATTTCTGTGCATGAGACCGTATGTGAAGATGAGAGAACAAGAACATTTCCATATCAAAGGCAATATATCTGAGGCTGCATAGTAATTAAAATGCAGTGGTTTGGACTCTGTGCACTAGCACTTAGGCAGAGTGTTGTTGGGACCTTGTGCAGCAGGCAGGCGGTTGCCTCTTGCATACTTCTAGAAATATACTTATAATTTTGTACAAACATTTATGCCAGTCCACACTTTTCTGTGGATAATTTGTAT
The DNA here is from genome assembly GCF_024509145.1 of Vidua macroura. Taxonomy (NCBI): domain Eukaryota; kingdom Metazoa; phylum Chordata; class Aves; order Passeriformes; family Viduidae; genus Vidua; species Vidua macroura. The sequence goes on from NC_071576.1 coordinate 50,397,270, forward strand.
TTCATCCAAACCATTCAAAGTAGAAGTTATTTTTTGAGCAACCCCCTCATTATGGCTTTTGTGCATCAACTATTTTTATTCTGGTTGTTTGTATTTTCTCTTACCAGAATGATGGCTTGTTTATAGTCATATTTTTTTGTGTATTTCACTAAGACCCCTTCCATATACCACTGAAATTTTACAACTTGCATAAAATATCTTGTATTAGAAACAAAAATGCTAATATCTTTTCAGATTTATTGCAAATGGTGTGATTTCTTACAAACCATACTTTATGGCAAATTAAATGCATGTGCTGGAACATAATATATTTAATGAAACAATATGTGTTTACTAATTCCAACTAACTGTTACACAGCATAAAGAGAATTTATATATTACTCCAAGGACCTGCCATTGTGGGAAAATTGACATAAAATACTGCAGGGTGCTCCCTATCTGGAAACTCTTTTCTGGAATAAATGTGACTTTAATTCCTGAGTGCATCACCCTGAGCTGTTCAGGAAGGGCTGCTGTTGAATTGTTTACTTCATAAACCGTGTTGGTCAGTGTCCCAGTGCGGAGGAGGCAGGGAGCTCTGTGAGTTTCCTCATTACTCAGAGATGCTCGTTTCACAGAGGCTCTGTCTATTAAATACTCCAGAACTACTGAGGTGAAGCTTTTAGGAAGTCTTTGGGCTTTAAACAGATGTTTGCACTGTGATTGTGTTGCAGCAATCTTGCAGTCTTGCTTAGCTTTGTCCAGTTTTAGGTGATGATTGATGGATGTGTCCATGAGCTGGAATCCTACCCTTTCTGCTGCTGTTCTGCTGCTTCTTACATCTGAGAGATTGCTATGGATGGGCTCCTTCCACCAAGCTCCTGACCATTTGTGGTTAGTGAAAACCCATGTTATTTTTGCAGTAGTGGGGGGTTAACCTCAGTGTCATGGCCTAATTCCAGCTAAGATAGGATGGAGTTGCCCATCTACATTCTTACAGTTTTAACTGGCTCAGTGAATCCTCACTTCCTTTCCTCAGTGTAGTAGTTGTGCTAAGGGCACTCACAGCATTTTACCTCAGAAGGACCAAATCCACCTGTTGAAGTAATAGGTGGAGCTAGATGAGGACTCCGATTTTGGGAGAAGAGCAGTGTCATATAAGCCAGTCTGACTGGCTCATTTTTATTAGAATGAGCATTTTGAAGGATTTGATATATATGGAATTTGAATGTTGACCTATTTCAGAGGAATATTTTTGATCTAATTTGGTATTTGAGAGATTCTCAGCTGGTATAAGCCAGTGTAACTGTTTACTTAAGCAGGAGGGTGCCTTTTTACTCTAGCCACAATCACATTCCTTAGGCCAGGATGCAGTTCCTTCTGAGTTCAATGGAAAGAACATTTTGTGACTGTGTGGCGATGGGGCTCATGTGTCAAGGCCCTATTTGCATTGGATTAACTGTAGAGGATAATTTTATGTCAATCAGGGTGGAATCAGGTTGCTTACATGGTGTTTTTTATGGTTTTAGGGTGATATTAACAGGATTTCACCTCATATAAACTACATGTTAGACCAACTGTCCCTTCACATCTATTTTCCAGCAGGTCTTCTGGTGCAGTTTATTATGCAGCATGTGGGGATTCTGACTTCTGGCTTGTTGGCTTCCTGTAATTGTGGGGACTGTGGCTGTGTATTTTCTTTTTTTTTTTTTTTTTTTTTTTTTTTTTTTTTGTTTTTGTTTTTTTTTTTGTTTCATTCATACCTGATCTGCTGAGGGCAGATTATCTTCTTGCAGGTCCTTTTGTATTTTTCTTCTGCTAAGGGATTCATGTAGGCCACCACAGTGGGAATATACTTTATTCAACCTTTAGTGCAAATATATGTAGATATGCACATGGCATTTTTTTTTATGTCCCTAAGTGATTGTGTTTCAACATATATTTAGTCATGATTTTGTTATGGTAGTCCCTATGAGTGAAATTGAGTATTCACCTCTGGCTTACACACATGCATTCTTACATTCTGCTGTCTGTATCTACTCTCATTGCTTAACCAAAAGATCTAAGATGAATTCCAGGAAAATCCTTTCATGCTTTCTGGTTGCCTTCTATAGGCCCTAGTTCTCTTTATGCTACCTGTTCTTTGCACATGAAAATTACGGTGCCCATGGAGTTTCTCTTTGGAAGTAACAATGGAATCTTCATTTATTTCAAAGCAAGTTAGAATTGGCTTTTCACCTTGATTTCATGAGCTAGAAGATAGTAGATTGGTGTTGGGATGGGATGATGGCTACACAGACTGTGAGGAGTCAGTTTAGAGAAGAATAGTGAGATGGAAAAATGTGAAACAGAAGATACTAAGAAAGAAAGGTATTGCCACATAATGCTCTAGAAAAATAAGTAAGACAAAGCATGTTCTCATTCTCATGTGTCTCTGTGCTTACCCTCAACACTCAACCTGGACTTTAAGGAACCAAGTCTGCTGTGTATTCAAGCAGTTCAGTGGGGCCTTGTTCCCTGCTTCAAAGATCTTCCCTCAACCTTTGGTGAAAGCCAAAAGGCTTTTTTTTCCTTGTGGTCTACACAGTCTTTCCTCTTGCTTCATGTTTATCTTCAGTCAGTGAAAATTCTCATTATTTTTAACTTCTCTACCCCCTCTAGACAAGAAGGGTTCAAACTGTGATGTTTAAGAATGTAACAAAAGCTCTGATTAGTAGCAGCAGTGCAGCTACACTGGTGTGTATTTTACTGCAGCCATGCTGCCATGTGTTGTACGGGCTGCATTGGGTGTGCTTACTAAAGGTTGATTTGAAAACACCATTGCAAAACACTCTGTGATGGAACGGGATTAAATTACAAACACAAACTCATCACAATGGTGTAAAAGTGAAAGACTTTGAATGCTGTGAATGTTGTACAGTATTTTCAGGGAAAGAGAAAATGTATATGGGAGAGTAAAATGTACCTAAGGAGTTATTACTGAGAATTAGCTGGACTTTTTAATTTGTGAAGTCTTTCCTTGGACAGGTTGAATCAATTTTTCACAATATGAGTGTAACATAATCGAACCCAAAAGGAGCAGGAGGAAACTCTTTTGCTGAATCATTTGTATGGGCGATTTCCATTAGAAGTGCAAACATCAAGATTTAAGCTATTGCTGTTTTTACTTCTGATGAATTCCCTCCTCCACCCCAATCAAAGTGGCACAGAAATGCCTAGGATAACCAATAAACCAGTAAGAGTAAAATCCATCCCCAAACTGGTTTTGATTATGTGTTCCTGCTGTGGAAGACTTTTCTATTTCAGTAATTCTGCTTGGGATGATTAGATAAAGAAGGTGAAGGCTTATTTCCCCTCACACTGGTGAAGCATGGCTCCCACATGATACTTCCTGTCTTTCACATATTATCCCTTTAGTATCAATAGCAACTGGATGCAAATCAGGGTGGCAGCTGCTAGTTTGTTTTCAGCTGACTGGGCTAAACAGCACATATGGACTTTACCGCCAGAAGTCTGTGACCTCACCACAGACAAGTGACATTCCCACAAGTAGGTAATGAAGCACCCCTATTGAGTGCAGCTAAAGTCCAAATCCTCAGCAGAGTTATTACATATTCAGTTTAAACAGTTCTCCCAAACTTTAAAGCGGTCCCTTGATTTTTTTTAAACCCACTCACTGTTGTAGCTGGAATGGCAGCTGTCGCTGGTCTCTGCTGATGCCACACTGTGCTGAATTGGGCCTTCTTGAAAGTGTGTGGGAGAAAAGGAGGGATGAAAAAACAAAGGGAGAGGAAGAGGAGGGGAAGGGCTATGAAAGGACAAAGATGGGAGGGAAGAGTGAGTGAATGCATATATAATTGAACTGAATAGCAACTGTAATGCTTGTATTACTGTTGAACATGAATAGAGATTTTCTGTAGTCACATAGTAGTTGGATATAGCTTGATATACGTAAATTTAAAAAACTTCTCTGTATAGGTGGTGTTATCTTCTGAAGAAGATAACATACAGTTGTTGAAGTCCCTTTAGTGCTTATGGTATTCAAGAGTGAACTCTGTATTGATTTTTCTGTTGCTCATCAAGTTATTCACATCCAATTCTTGGGGACACAAGTTATCTGTCCTTGCTGTCTGAGAAAATGTAGGTTTCTGGGAAATGTTTGAGTGGATCAGTTTGGTCATATCAGTATTTTTTGAAAGGGTACATAAATATTATTTATATGATCAGTCTGTGAATGGTTAGCATGAATCATAAACATTTTTGTGTTTTACTGATCATTCTGACAGCTGGTTGATAGCAAATATTTTTGAAAGGATTAATAGATTCTAGAACATCAGTGTAAATTAGTAATCCCAATACACTTGCACACCAGTTTGTGGTCTGAGTGTTGGATGTGAAATGAGATTTTATTTTATATCCTTTTGATCTTGTTTGTGATTAAGTTTTGAGTCTAGCTAAAAGCAGAGCAGAAATGAAATAGGTACTTTAGAATCTGAAGTAGTTTCTGGGGATGGAAAGGGAAGGAGAATACTTGAGTGAGAGGAAACAAAAGGAAGAAAGAGGACAGGATGAGAAGCAGACAGACAGGAAAAAAACCCTAGGATGTGTGGGGGCAAATAAGCATTAGTGGTTGCAGCCTTTCAAGGCATACCTGATTACTTTATTCTCCTTCTTTGCTTAGGCTCTTCCAAGAACTTCCCAAGAACTGAGGATGAGATATCAAAATCAGCACTTTTGTCACCCACAATCAAATGGGATATTAATTGAGGTTAGAGGGGGAGTAATGATTGAACAGCTGTTGATAACTGGGATGTACAACCTCCAGAACTGTGAATATTGTGTTATGTAAAAGGGAAAGAGTTTTTCTATATTCCCAGCTTTCTGGAAAATAGTGCAGTCTTGTACTTTCAGCAAGAAGCTTTTTTGACTTCCTGTGGCCGACAGCTCTTTTAGAAGAGCTGGACCATGGCCTGACTCCTTCCAGATGTGTGTGGTAGGCTGGGCTGTGCCCATGTTTCAATAACGGAGACGCAGAGGTAATAAACAGGGAGCCAGCTCAAAAACACAAGAAATGTGATGCTTTATCACAAAAGACACTGAGCCACTGGAACTTCCAGAGAAGGATCCATATATCCTCCATGTTTATTCTCAGGGTGCCCATGGTTAGCAGGATTGTTCATTACTGTGGCTTCATTGGAATTCTTAAGCACATAAAAAAATGCTATGGAGCATATTAATGCTTTTTCTTGGTGAGTGCTGGAGACCAGCAAATGGATCCCCACAGCAATGTTCCATCTAGTTAAAGCTGCTAGATCGTGGCAGCCGACTGTCTGATTATTTTAGGATCACTCTATGACTGGTTATGCATGTTCACTATTTCATTTCCATGCCACAGTGTAATACAGTTGTCCAAATGAGGCACAGCAGCCACTGCACAAAATAACCTTCCACAATTTGTTTCAAATTTTGTTTCTGACATAAAGGTGCGTGTGGTTCATTCTATTCCCTCTAAGTTGCTCTGTGCAAGTACTCACTTTATTAATGTGTCAGGATCTTACGAAGCTTTTTTTCAAGTTCAGATTCTAATAAAATGACTTGTGTTTAAAATTTTTTTTATTTCAGAGCTGTTTTTTTTTAATTGTTTTGCAATGAATAGGGCCTTGAAATTAAAAAAAAAAGGCAGAACATTAAACAAACAACCCCTTTTGTATGCAGCTAAAAGGCTGTTTAATATTAGCTATGATTTGTTTGATGTGCAAAATTTATTTATTTGCATTTTGCTCTCCTGGTATTTTGCTTGTCCAGAAGAATACTCAGTGTCACACTTGGGCCTCCCTCTCCTCGTGGTGAATTCCAGAGTTGTGGTGAAGGCAATTGCTGGGTAAAGAGATTCTCATTTGCCAGAAGCCATTGACAGCCACAGGCTGCCGTTTGTCTGGTGTTGGAGACATAATGACTATGATCAAAAGTGTGAAGAGCAGTTGGCCTCTTCTCACTATTTTTGTATTAAAATAAATAACACAATGACGAATTAGAGAGCTGGCATTTATTCCCAGCATTGATTCTTACAGCTGAACTGGGCAGAACCTGTGTTTTCTCAGACAGGAGTTGATGGTTTTTGGTTCCTTGTCTAGACCTAGGGGAGAGTATGTATGTATGTATTTATTTGTTTGTTTTGGGGTGTCAAAATCTGAACTTGCAATTTCTGTGTGATTCACATCTTTAGAGTGAAATTCAGAGTTATTGACTAAGACATGTAGAAAACTCATATGCTTGAGCTCTTCCAGGTCCAGCTCCTAACACTCAGGGGTTCAAGTCCTCGAAGATACCAAATCCTCTGGTCCTAGTTCAAAAAACTATACAAGCACATGGTGAGCTTTAAAGCCCAGGAATAATGTCAGTGGGAATGAGACTATGTATGTGCTTAAAATTCAGCATGTAGTTAAGTACTTCATTGGATTGGGGCCAATGTGCTTAGCACTTTGGAGGGCTGAATCCTTATTCACTAGTGGTGGTTTATATATATTTTTGGATTATGAATTTCTTCACTGACCTGCTCCTTTGTTTAATGGTCAGTCCACTACATGGTCAGGATTAAAAACTTCTGAGGCTTGTTTTGTCTAGAAGCCTATGGATAATCTCCAGAGGGAATGGCTCATTTTACATAATTACTGACGCTAAATAAATATGTTCTTTATAATCAACTTATGTTTAATGTGCAATTGCTAAGATTTTTGATCAGGAGACCAACATTTGACCCAGATTTTATTTCTTCTTTTTTTGAACTATGTTGTTTATCTGTAGAAATTAATAATGCCTGTCTACTGTTAGCATATAAAATTCTGAAAATAAATTGCATTTGTTTATATTTGCTTTTCTGTTTTTCCAAGGTCTCTCTGCTTCCTACTACCATTTTTTAACTTGTTCCAAATGAGCATTCTTCAGATAATTATTAGCAGTGAGCTTTATCTGAGCTGAGATCTCTAGGCAGTACTGTCAGATATTTGGTCTTGACTCAAAATGTCTTGGCCATGTAAGGTAATGGTTCTAATTGTTTTCCTCCTCCTCCAATGTAATTACCTGTTCCGTTAAGAAGCATAATCTTGGCACTACCTCAGTAGTGTTACAGAAGCCAATTGTAATTGTATGGTTGCTATTGCTGTCAATTATATATTAATTTTAAATAAATATTTGTCCATTATTCCCCAAATTCCTGACTAAGCATCACAAAGGCTCATTGAACAAACTGAATTTAAGAAAAGGAAAAAAAAAACCATGCTGGGTGAAAATCCTAGATGTCTTCAGCAAAGATAATGGATGCCATTTCTCCTCAGCAGGAACAAATCTTGATCTTTTCAACTCTCTGAGGGAAAAGACTTTCATTGTCTCTGTAAGAGTTTTTGCTTGCTCCCACCAGGATGGAATAGGGGTACAGTTAAGTGCTAGCTTAAATCTTGACCGTTTTTCTTTTTATGCTCTGTCTTTAAAATAGCTGAGGAAAAATATTTATATAGATAGATTAGAGTGTAGACAGGCATGTTGTTACATGTCTAGCTGACGGGACAGAAGAAATCATACGTTTGGCTCCTCTCTCCTGCCTCTCAGCTGAGGTGCAGTAAATGTCTGTGGGATCTCTTCAAACGCAATGTCACAGTGCGGCGAAGGGAGCTGCTGGAACCACAGCTCAGCCCATGCAGTGTGTGAGTGGAGGGACAGCCAGCTCTAGCAGGGACAGCAGTTCTGGTTGCACTCCTAGGAGGAGGAACAGCACACACCTCTGATGCAGCCCGGGGAGCAGCGGGTGAGGGAGGAGAACTTGGCATTATCGATTGTTTTGGTGCCGCCACAGACCATGATTACTGACATGTTACTTGACTCACAGAACCCTTCTCTCTTCTTGTGCAATCTGCTGCGACTACAAGGTATAAAGAATGTCTGCAGCTCAGTGTCTGCGCCATGGTTAGTGTGTTTAAGTGTGCTCTGGGAGCAAATGCTAAGACTTGCAAATGTATGAGCAGATAAATTTAATGCTGCTGCATGGACATGTGCTCTGAATCCACCAAAATAATGTAATTTCCTATTCAGTATCAGTAAGGTCCTACATGCTTAAACCACTATAACTTTACTTTTGCCAACTACCAGAGATTCATTGAAAGTGGAGGGTGAAGCATAGATATGTTTGAAAACATTTATCACCTTACAACTTTTAAAATCAGATAGCCCAAGAATGCTTTTAAGAAATTTAAATGGTAAAAGTGTTCCCAGTTCTATGAGTAGTGCCAAATGTGCCAAAAACTTGTGCCACTGACATTTTTATCTCAATCTGAGTTCAATTTTCTGTTAGTGATGACTATTTTTTAAAAATATTTTTACTATTATTCTAAAGGTTTATTCAGCTTGACAGTTGTAGGATTAAGCCTTGCAAACAAAAGGATAATATATCCTGTGTTTACAAGTTAGCCAGAGGCCAGGTTTTATAAACTTTAAAATACAGCTATTGCTAGTTTATAAAATAGACTAGTCAGCTTTCCAAGAGAGAAAATAAATCCAGCAATGGAACTAATTTCCATGGCAGCCTGGTACTCTCACATATAGTAATATGTTTTGACCTAAAGCAATATTACACGTGAATCTTAAAAATGTTTTGAAAGAGGTAAAAATATGAAGCACAAAGCAGACACATATTGGACTTGATTGTATGAGTATCTCATCCCTCCTCTGGGACCTTTTAGCTCCCTGGAAAGGGGCACTGAGCAAGAGATTTTCGGTGCCATTCAGAACAGGGGACACGCAAGATTTTGGAATCTGATCTTTCCAGTGCTTTCTGACAATGAGTGCAATGGTTTTCATTAGTCAAAAATCTGATAATAAGTTCATAGATGGACCTGTAAGCACCTATGTTAGCAACAGAGGAAAGTATTTTATGTTTTCTGCTGAAGGCCAATTAGCAATACTTTTAGTCTTAAAATTTCAATTCAAAACCTAAAGAGATTTAATGATCATAGTGAGAAAACAATAAATTCTGGAAAAGAATTTAAGATGCGAAGGGCAGCACAAGGATCTTTATTTACATGCATGAAATGTAAAGAAATTATTATATATATATATGTAAAGAAAATTATTATAAAACCAGATTCCTGTTTTATAATTTGCAGCATGGAAATAATTCATCTTCACATCAACGGTATTTGCAAGAGATGAAGAGAACATCTATGGCTGCAGTGCTGGACATTTTAATTTAGTGTGGATTTTTGTTTGTTTATTATTTAGTAATGTTGCTCTGTGGATTTGCCAGTGACACTGGTGCACAGGTCTCGTGTAGCACTGAGGAGGTGCTGTCCTGTTAGTTCTCAATCTTGTCACTTCTGGGGAACAGCAGTGAAACTGTTTGTTCCTGACAGCAGACAGCCCCACTGCAGGGCCTTGGTTTCATGTTACATTAAGTATTAGCACTGTTCTTTCAGGAGCTATTATGCTGTGACATCAAAGATTTTCTGAGAGGGTAGTTGTAGGTTAGCACTGAAGTTGTCTACTGAAATTTTTAAGAATGGAATTAAATATATATGATCAGATTTAATATGAGAGGTTGGAAACTGCATATAAAATGGAGTTAGTGGTTAAAGAAAGCTGCAAGAATAATTATTTGGTTTGGCCTATTTGTCCTTTCTTGTCCAAAGCAATTTTTATTGCCTTTAATTTCTACAGCAGTTTCAATTATACTGCCATATGTTAATATTTTTGTGCGACTGCTTATATTCTGAAAAATGTTGTATGAAACAGGAGGAAAAGATCTTTTATAAAATAAGTGTTCAGTATAGCTCCTGCAGTGCTTATATAAATTAACCCTTAAATAATAATTGTAATAGCCCAAATTATTTTTTTTTACTGATTGCCTAATTACTTTCAAGGATTGAAATACACATTTTAAATGGTAAAAAAGCAATGTAAATGGTGAGCAAATGCTTAATAGTGATCACTTAGACTTCCATCTTTTTATAAAAGAGGAGCTGTGCATAGATTGCAATATCAACTGTTGCCCTTTGGACATTCTGCATCCAGTTTCTGTGTGACTTATTGGGAAGATTATAGGAATTTAAAACTTAATGTCTGTGTAGTTGTTCAGGACAACAAAAAAAAAAAATCTTGAACATGCGCAACTTCAAATGTTCCTGTAGATTCTTATGTGGTGAAATCAGCGTTGCTACAACTATAAAATTACTATTATGCTCTGATGAGGCAAGTTCAGTGACAGGAAATATCAAAATTAATTTTGGAAACACATGCCTGCATATTTTTGATTACGTTACTAAGGCATTTCTTCCATTTAGTATCAAGCAAGTGAATCATCCATTAAAAATGAAAATGTGTAAAATAGAGTAGTACTTTCCCAATGGGAAAAAAAAAAAAAACAAACAACCAAAAAATCAAAATCACCACAACTAAGAAGTAGAACAATACTGTTTAGTCATAAGACAGAAAATACCAGTGTAATTTTTGATATATATGTAATACTTTCGGGCATGAGAAAAATTACATTAAGAATGTATCTCTTTCTTTGTAGTGGGATCTTTCTGTCTTTCTGCCTTTCTGTCTTATTCTGAGGTCTTGATGTATGATTATGAAGTCCTTGCTCAGGTAATTTGATTATTTTGCGATTGTTCTGTTCACTGAAAGCTTGCAGGATGAATTCTGAAGTTTATCTTGCAGTGGAATATGGTATTTGCGCTATGTTGATTGACCAAAACTAGCTGTGTGGTAGCTTTGATCAGGCATAATGATTTTAGTTTATTTAGATAACATTGCTTGACTTCTCCTTTGGTTTTGCTGCATTGCAACACTCTTATCAGCAAATCAAAATCTTTATGGCTGAACATTCAGAACCAGATAGTTTAGAATGAAAGCTCAGCCCTTTATATGGATGTGTGAAGCTCTGGGAATAGTGGCACTACTCTTAGGAAATACTCACTGACAGGTGGCAACAGTGGAATACAAAATTATCCTTTAGCTCTATAATCTCTAATCACAACATGTAAAGTGTATATGTAGCTATATTAAAAGAAAATGTGGATATGAGAGTTGGATCTTTCAGGGAATTTTTTAATTGATTATAAAGGTACATGACAAAATCTGATTAGCTACTGTGGCTAAAGTATTTGTTGAGTAGTTCTAATGCCCTTAAGAGATAAGATTGTAGGTAGATTTCTCTATGATGTAAAGCTGTGTTTTAAAACAGATTTTTAATGAACAGTGTATGCTATCAGGAATCCATTTGACTTTTACGATTTTAGATAGAGTACCCTTTCACTTTGGCTGTTATTGCAGAGCCTAAGGACTGTTACCCTGGCAAGCATCATTATGTGAATGTGTCTGCACTGTGTCTGCCCTGACTACATTTATCTTCTTCCAATTTGTTATGTATTTTTTTTTTTTTAACCTTGACTATTAGAGATGTTACTGTACTTCAGAATAGGAAACTGTTTAGGGAAGGCTTGTCAAAAATTCTCTCCATATAGCAAGGACTAGAGTCCTCTCAATTTCCTGCCCAGAATGCCTGGAGTTTGTTGAACAGCTAATATTTCAATTTCTATTTAAATAAACAGCAGAATAACTGACTTGATAATTGTTCCACTAAATAGATCATGTTACCACTTAGAGCTAATGTTTAACAGTCTGTTTTGCTCCATTTTGGTGGCAATAGTCATGTAATTCCAGGTAGTTCTAGGAAAGAAACAAACAGTAGTATTATATTGTATTACAGCAGTAATTATATTTGGTTATCTACAAGTGAAAAGTTGAAAAAATATCTAGTGTGTGAATGGACATTAAGCAATTTTTTAATTATCTAGAGGAAACAAAGGCTAATTCTGGTCTAAATCTAAAAGATGTTTTAAAATCTGTGGTTGTACAGAACCCATGTAACAAACCCTAGGAAATCTGACCTTCTGCTAGGTCAATCTAGCAGTAGCTTTTTTTTTGCTTTTTTGTTATAGAATGAAAGAGAATTGCCAAGTCATTAAAGGTATAGGATTTACACACATAGACAGTAAGACAGTATCTCTTGGCAGCTTCAGATTGATAGCTCTAGATTTCCCTGGCTTTTGTTAGGCTCCAGAGCACTTAAAACACTTCTGAGGAGTTGTCTTTGTCTCTTGCATGTTTAAAATGTATAAATACAATCAGGGGAGTATCAGTAGAAGGTGATAAAGTTTCTTCTCTCAGCCATTCAGTTTTGCTTTGGTAAATAGATCATGAATCAGGATGTTAAACCTGTATTATATTTTCAGGGGTCTCTCGGGCTTTGAGTGTAAACAGAATCAAATTCCTTGAGCCTGATTCTGTAGCTGCAAGGTGTTTGAATGTCTGTTGTGCATGAGCTAGATTCGTGTGCTTGGTCTATTCAGAAGGTGGCTTTTGGAAGACAAACAAACCTCATGAGTTACAGTTAAAATACCAGTGGGGAGGTATTTTTATCCTTCAAATGAAAGGCAACAAGGAACTTTTTCCCCCTTTTCCTCTTTTTTTTTTTTTTTTTTTTTTGTTTACACAATGGTCATTTAGATGCAACAGAAGTCTTAGATGTCTTAGCTTCTCATTCTTTTTGAGCATCTTTCCTGTGTTCACAAAGTCAGGATTCACTTCCCTTCTCACAGTACTGTTTCAGAGCTGTTTGCCAGAATTAAAAAGTCAATAGAGAATGTCCCATTTTTGGAGATGCCAGCAGTGCTGGAGATACTATAGGCAGGTCCTGGAAGGAAGCTGTGAAAGCCTGTGTACACCATCCTTCACTACTGAGGCTGAATAGAACCTTTCTCTGTATCATGGTATGGAAGAAACTGTGGGTGATTCAGGTCCTACAATTTGAATGCCTGCTGAGTAAACCTGAAGAGTTCAGCCCTGGTGGAATCATGATAGGTCAAATGTTGCTATCTGATAATATATTATTTTTATAACTGAACAGAACTTTGCCTCTTCCAGCTGATTTAAAAGTCCAAAGAACTGGGAAAGCACTGCTTAGAATATGTGTTAGACAAGAAGGCAGCACTATCACATTTGGGCCAGCATGGCTTGCCATGCAATCTATAAGAACAAAATGCAGAGACAGTGAAAACCTGGCTTATATCACTCTGTTGGGAGAGAAAAATATTTCACTCTCTCTTGCTATCCAGTTCCAGGTTACTTGTCATTTACTGGCTTTGGTGAGATAAACCTGAGGGTTTCTGATGACAGGCATTTTCCTCCAGGTTTAGAAGACGGTTAATGCTTTTATAAGAATAAGACTCAAAGGAAAGTAATTATGGACCTTGGAGGAGCTTTACTTTTGATTCTCTATGCCTTTTCCATGCAGTTTTCTTTCAGCCTCTTTCTCTGAACAGCCTAAATAACTTATGTAACCATGATTAAGCTCTCTTGCATGTTAGAAAGTATGCAAGAGAGAAGATGAACAATTGCAATCTGTCTTTTACATTTGTTTAGAGGTGATAAGGGGCATTGCAGCTTCCAAATTGACAAGATACTAGTACACTGTATTTAATTATTCCTCCACTCTTGAGAGAGAAATACCGTAGGCAAGTATGTTTATTCTCACTTTTCCAGTTGGGAAGCTGAAGCAGGAAGGTTTCAAGATGGTTTGGGTCCTAGCCAGAATTTGAACTTGGAAGATATGGCTCATTTCCAGGCCTATGCTTAAATGGCAGACCATCTCTCCTTCTTATGCAATATTTTTAATAAAGATAAGACTTTTTGTACCCTTACATATGTGGTTAGAAATGGTTCTTTAATGTACTTGGAACTGCCTTTTTTCCATGGCTTTTGATGGAGCACAAGTCTGCTTGATCCATGCTCTAGGGAAGATGCAGTGTTCATGACAAATCTGCCATTTATTCCTGTTTTCTTCCTGCTTGAAGGAGTCTGTTCCCTTATGCAGTGGACCATTCAACTTTAGGGCATCAGTAGTTCTATTACAGTGAATTCAAGATTGCAGCAGGCTCTGGCAGGCTGTGGAGTTCCCTCATCTTGCCCTTAGCTAAGTAGCCACGAGTTCCCACCCTGTGTATGACTGAACATCTGTATCTCTCCTGTTTGTGGCTGTGCAAGCAGGGCCTGAAATACAAACCCACTCCTTCAGACCATGGCAGAGAACAAAGCTAAGTTAAATCTCCAGCAACTTTCTTCCAATTAATCCTGTCCTTACATTCTTTTCCTGCACGCGTTTCATCCTGTCACTGTTTTACAACTCAGCAATATATTCTGTCTTGAAAACAGCATTAAGTGTAGTGACATGCACACACACTGAGAGGAGAATATCCCCCCACAGTGTTTACAGCAACACCTCTAGGTGACGGCAGGCAGTAAGCTTTCTTTTTATAGAGCTCCAGACTACAGATCATTAGCTTGATATGGAAGCTCAGTGGTGCAAAGTCATTTGAATATTTATTACCCTTCTTAAGACTTTCGCTTTTCAAGTGGGAAATAAATGTGATAAGACCCCCTTTCTGTCCTCTTGCCTGACATGCTAAGGCACAAATATGTGAAATGGATTTTAATTGTATTTCCTTGAACTTCCGTATTAGAGACCAGCAACTTGGATGCTTTTGAGCAAAAACATGTGTTGAACAACTGCAAAGTTTGTTAGGCCTTTTTACAACCTTCCCTCAAAGTTAGATAGGAAGTTCAGCTCCAAAAACGAGTTGAATTTTCAAAATTTAATATATAAATATTCTTGTATAATATACAAAAAGGCAGCTTTATAAACCTATATTTGAATGGGGCACTGTTTCTTAAGTGAAGTACAAATTTAAAGGCCCCTTAAAACTGGACTTTGCCAACAGTCATAGATTTTTGAGAAATTGTAACAAACCAAACATTGTGTAAATGAAGGCTTGTGGGGGGAAAAAAGCCAAGCTGATTACAATACGATCAGCAAGACATGAAAGCCAGCAGCAGGCAACAGAAAGGTAGAGGCAGGCTCCTGAATATATTTTAAAGGTAGAATGTTGTCAGTGTGTTTTCATCTAGCTATTTTAAGATGTCTATGTTTCACTTGCTACAGTCACAAATTCTAACTGTGAATAATAGGAATCATTATATGGGTGTAAATGGTATATTGACTACATTTTTCAGGCTCAAACACACCTTCCTTGTTGGCAGTGGAAGGCAATGAATGAGGCATTTTATTAAAACTGGTGCTTGTGGTTCTAATCAAAGGTCACTGGTTAGCTCTCACTTTTCAGTCTCATATTTGTCTAGATGTTTGATCAGGGGGCTGCAATGAAATTATTATGGCAAAGACTTTGTACTAGGCGGTATCTGTCTGCTGAAACTTGAAAGTCTTCGCCACAGTGATGCTGACAGCATGTGAATGCTGAAAGAATGTGCAAGAAATGTTATGTCTTAAAGAAACCTTTACCAAGTATCATCTTCCCTTTGTGTTACGTTTGAAATCATTTCAGTTGCTATTAAGGTATGAATGAAAAGGTGTTTCACTGATTAAAGGTGGCGTGTTTTTTTTTAAAGTGTACTGTGTGCTTTAAGACAGTCTTCCCATTACTTTGTTCAGTCCCTGCTGCACACAGCAAGTTCATTAACATGCAGATATGCAGTGATTGAAGTCGGTTTGCCTTTTACATTGGAGTTGTCTTGATATAATGAGTTTCTCTTTAATGTTCAAAAAACTGTTGTTACTTTCTAAAAGGGGTTTGTTTGTGAATTTCATTAAATTTAATTCTGTCTTCAAACCATTTCAGTATTGTTCATTTTACCACAATTAACACACTTGCTGGTATTAAAAACTAATTTTTTTTTTTTTTTAGAGATGCATTTTAACTTTCAGGCTATGTGTGGTGTGGGGTTGTCATTGATGTTGAATGAAGCACCTCCTGTTTAACTCTCAGATTCAATATTTTAATTGGTGCCCATGTGCAAAACTAGTAGAGAAAAGTAGGTTAGGGTTACTCCAACTGCTTTTTCTCTGGGAGTGGGATAGAGAGCATTGTGTCAAGGAGAGTGAAAAAACACTCACTGTGCTAACTTAATTTTCTTTGTTAGAATAGACTGGACAAATGGAGAAGGAAGCTTGTCTGTCAGATAATCTGTGTTTGGTAAAGAGAGCAGAATCCAGGACGTGAACTAGAAAAAGTTTCTTTTAATTTTCTGCTCAATATTTCTAACCTAAAACTGTTTGTTCACCTGGGAAACTTGAAGTAGAATCTTCCTTGCTGTGAGGTCAGCAGACAGTGAACAGAGATAGTGAGTCTGAGTCCTCAGTGTTGTTTCACAGCTCCTTTGATGCCAGGGACTCTTGGAAACTGCCTGGAAAAGAAAATGAGGTGTAGCATTTAGGAAGTGACTGGCTTGGTCTGAAAGAATAAATGAGGGTGATATCAGACTGAAGGTGGGGTAGGAAGAAGAATTATACTGGAAATACTTTTGCCTTTGAACAAATGCAAATCCAGCACTGTAAGGTGCACTATTTCTGCCCTGGAAGTCTCTCATAGATAGAAATATTGTGATATCATGTATTTTCAGGAGGAATTATGGTAGAGAACAGAAGCAAAATCTTTAACTTGAACAAACATAGCAGGGAAATAGGGAGTAAGTTTACATCTTGCCATATTAAGTTTTTTTTTTTTTTTTTTAAATAAATGGCACAGTTTCTGAAGCTGTGATTCTGAAACAGTTCTGTGTGAATGGCATCCACTTATAAAGGTGGTGGCATTGACAATTGGCCTTGATATGAAGGTAATATTGCAATTTTAATTTTAATTTTCATGTCTACATAAAGATGGATTATTTACAGGTATCCCAGATTGCTGTGGGGTGGTTTTGTGGTCTTGAGAAGAATGCAGAGACACAGAAGTGTCAAATGGAAGCTCCAGTGCTCCCTTCAGGGCTACTAGTTCTGAAATTTTAGATTAATTTCTGGACACAGCTGGCAGAAAGTCAGGTACAGATTACAAATGATGGCATTTTTTATGTCAACAAAATTAAAAGAAGCTTGTATTTCCAATAAGAGGCCATACTGCTTTGTTATTATTTGGATACTATTGCAATACTATTGTTAAAGAAACATATTTTTCCCATTTGTGCTACCATAACAAATGGAAGTTAGTAAAACACTCTATAGCTAGTAATACAAATATTTCATCAGTATTGCAATCCCTATATATTTTTTTAATCACCTTTTGTATATTATTAAATGATCCACAGACTTCTTAGACTTTTACTGTTATGTCTGGGAAAACATTCCTTGTGTTGATGGTTTTTTATCAGAATCTGTTTAATCAGTATTGAATTCATTTTGTTTACCTAACTTTTTTCTCCAGTGATGAATTTTCAGCACTAATCAGAGCATCCTGTGATGAAAATTTGCATTTAAAAACTTACTGGAACTGCCAAGTGTAACTTCTCTTGAAGTGTAATTCCTAGACACCTCCTGAACTCTGTTCATGTGCTGGATTTTCTTCTTGTATAAATATTCCATTCATTTAACCTGAGATATCTTTTTTTTTTTCCCCTGGAGAAACTTTGTTGTCTTCCAAATGAAAACATGAAAATGTTCTCTGTGTAGTAAGGAGAGTTTATCTAACTTCAAGCCCTTTTATGCAGAGTAGAGAAAGGCATCTTATTCATGTTGCTTTTATGATTCTGGGAACGTTGGTGACTGTATGGAAAGCCTTAGCTCCTCATTTAGGCTTTTGCACAAGATATCTGACATGGTGTGAATATTCTCTGATAAGAATTATCATTTTATCTGATTTATCAGTTTCTTGGTAATGACAGAGTGTGAGAGCAGCTTTATTCTGCTGCCAATGAATTTAGTGAAAATTTTTTAGGCAAATAAGAGTAGCAAACTGGGCATCTTATTTGTAGAAATTTAATTTCAGTGAAGACATCTGTTGAAAATTAAGGATTCAATCCTAATGAATATCCTGCTTATAGTTACAGTCTCTTAGGCATATGATGGAGTCCCATTAAAGTCACATAAGACTTTTTTGGGAGCTTCAATTGTAGTGTCGTTCCAGTTGTAAAATCAGATTGTTAATTGATCTTACCTCCAGTGATTTCTGGTTTTCTGTCTTTGTTTTCTTCCCCCTCCCTCTTTTTCTTTCTTTTTTCTCTATTTGCATCCCTTGAAAACAGTTGCTAGTACATTGCTCAGATCAGTTTTGTTTTGCCTTTCTAGATTATCAACTTACTGTTCAAATATTCTTTTTTTTTAGGTAATAATAATGTTTAAATTCTTGCACATGAAAATTTTGTAGAAATAAACTAGAGACTCCAAGTAGACCAGTAGCTGCAAGGATATAGAGTGCCTGCCTGAAATGACTTTAGAGTTTGTTAAAATCAAATGACATTCAGTACGGATACTATGAAGAGAAAAATCAAAATAGACACCTAATTATAATTACTTTTTTTCCTGTCATTATATCCGTACGTGCAGAACAACTGATTTGAAATCACAACAGCTCAGTTCGGTAGGTACAAAGGTTTTTCCTTCCTTTTTTTCATCATCCACAGGATGTAATATAATTTCTTATACTGACCAAAATCTGAAATTTCCTCAAGTCGATGGAAATGCTACCTGAATTAGGGAAATTAATTAATAGCACATGACTGCTATCAAGGTTGTAGACACTACGTGTTAATCAAACAAGAAAATTAAAAGGTTAAGCTGCTGATTTGGTCTCATAGATGGCTTTTCCAACTGGACAAAGTTGTTGTGTTAGCATATACTTTCACTGCTTTTAAAGAAACATATTGGAGACCTAAGAACAACACTTAAGTGAGAGGGAGGAAGATACATTTGTTAGAAGGGCTTTGCAATTTTGGAGTGCAGAATGCATTGGCTTTCTTCCAGACTTTCATGACCTTTTGGAAATTTTAATCTAAACTGCCAGTTCCCTTTGTTAGATGAAAAATAATGTTTATTTCTGAAACTAACCATTCATGTCTGTGGCTTTCAGCATGATGTGGGCAAATAGGAGCAATAAAGAAGCACTTCAGTCTGTATCTTATATGCTACAGAAGGACTGAATGCAACAGGTGCCTGTCATCTCTTTTCATATATTTTTGGAGGGAGCTTGCCTTTCTCCCTACAAAGGGGTATATATACATCAGAAATATCTGCATGCACATTTATCTGATCCTCAAGGAAGGAAGTGCTATGTTTGTTGTTAGACAATAGCTTGATTCAAAGCTAAGCCAAAAAAGCCAATTAGTATCATATCAGAAACATGCTAAATACAGGAATGTGTAAACTCCTGTATGAAATTAGGGGATGTTGGGATGATGGCAGAAATGAGACTGCCATGATATGTATTGTTCAGGGAAGGTCTCAGAGGGGGAAAAACAATCACATGCTGCAAATTCTGGTTAGGGAAGTCTTACTGAAATTATAGAATCAGTACTGTTGGAAAAGACCTGCAAGCTCAAGCCCAACTTTGACCAAATGCATGATCCTGTGGACACTGGGATAATGTTTTCAGTAGGAATGTCTAAAGTTAGAGGTATGATTCACTCCAACACTTCAAAGTGTACGTGTGATAGACTTCTGAAAGTTGCTTGTTGCTGGAATCAGAGATGTTTGGCAAGAGCCTCCAAAATCAGGCCACCTTTGACTTGGTGGTTACAATATGAATTTAGGATTTGGAATTTTGCTTTAGGTGCTCCTGTTTCAGCTGCCTTAACAGTTACATTTTAGAAATGGCTTCCATGGGTGTCAGTCTTACCTCAGCAGAATCTTTAATTTGCGATGCACTTGTGACAAAGCTGGTCACTCATGGATTCCCAGAGCAATGCTTCATGTCCACATGGGACCATCCCTGATTATAAACTGGTCCCCATTTTATCTATAGCACATACATTGCTTTGATATGAGCCCTGATTAAGTTAAATGTTCAATTTAGTGTGCCAATGTCACAAAAAATGTAGGAATAGCTGAACTGTAAATATTGTAAATCTTTCAAAAGACTGTCCAGAAATTACTAGCTTTTTGTAAATCATAAGAAACAGCTTATTGACATTGAAAATTTTCCTCCAATATATTTTTTTTACAGTAAGTTTTTGTTAAATAAAGTCTGATACATAGCAAGTTTTAGATTAGTTTCCTTTAGCTTCTCAGTTTCCTAGGATATGGGCAGTAGAAACTCTTTTTACCACTTAATCAGTTTTGGCTTTAGGTGATTTGTCAAAAAGTACTAATTTTTTCTAAAATTCAGAGATAAAATCAGAGGAATTTTTTGTTTTATTTTGAATTATATTTCTTTTTGAAAACTGCATTCAGTACGCTGAGCACAGAAATGCAAGCAAAAAATGAAATACAAATTTGGCTATCTAAATTGATTGGAATAATTCCAATAACTCCTTGGAATTTTCATCTTAAGCAGAAAGATAATAAAACATATTCTGTTTGGACAAGCTATGCTTTCAAGATGCACTTTTTTCACGTCTAAATTATTTACCTGTCACTACTTTTAAAAGACAAAGGTTTTGGCATAGACTGTAAGCTGGAGAATACCACACAGCGTGTCTGTATCAGTAACTGAGGAGACTTTCTCCCCTGACCTAAAATGCTTGAGGTGCTCTGCACCCTTGCCTCACCCGACATGGAAATATCCGTACTGATTTATGTTCTTGGATTTTTAATATTAGCACATCAAGCTGCGATGGGGGAGGAGGAAAGGTGTGAAATAGCGTGAAGTTGCGGCTCTGTATTTTTGAATTGTGAGAAAGATTTTGAAAACCTCTTAAGGAAGCACGTGATGGAATAGTTGGTCAGAAGTGGCAGCAGGTGTGGCTCTGAAAAGAAAGGCATTGTTCCCAACTGGTGGGACTGGGGGGCTGCGGGGAGGGAGGCCCTGTGCCACCAGAATGCGGAGCGCTCCGCAGACACAACATGCCCCAGGATGAGCTTTGTGCAGTTGGGTGACAGACTGGTAAGCAGCTCGTTTTTTTGGAAGCAGACTCTAAAGTCATTCTCCCAGGGGTGTTTTGCGTGCACAGGTATCCATACATTGTTCCATACATTTGCTGTTTTCAATAACACATGTTGCTCTCTGATAGCGAGTTGCTGCTTTCAGGAGCAGGCCGCTTCTTTGTTGCTGCAGTATCAGTGGGGAGGCACTGGACTGTTAATACTGATGCCTATATCCCATGTTATTTTGGGAAGTAATGTTTTAGGCAAATGCAAGTTATTTTATATTTTTTGGTTTCAATTCTATGTAATATCCAGTTATATTCATCATGAGGCGGGGATGCACAGCAGCAAAAGAAGGCATCACAGAATAGTCAAATTAGGAAAAAGCAGGAGAAAAAAGCCAGTGTACTGATTATTGTTCAGCCTAGAGATATTTAGGCATCATTTAAAAAGAAATAAAAGTGAAATTTAAGTTAAAAATGTATATATAAATGGAAAATGTAAACCATTTTCTCTGACATAGATGCTAAATGTGACTAACTGATGTTTTAAACACAGGCCTTCTAGAATTTGTACTGAAATATATTTAAGATGGATGATATCCATGTGAGATAAAATGAAATACGCTTTCAGTAGGTGCAGCAACATGTTACATTGACTTTGAGCTGTAAATCTTTGCTGTCCATGCTGGTTCACTGATGTGTTTGTGTTCATCCACGTGTGCCACAAGCAGAACAGAGATGGTCAATCCATTTGTCCTGAAGACTGTGAAAAGATCTAACATGTCCTGACTTTTTTACACTGTGCCTGAGTTATGACTCTACTATAACTTACTATCAGGATTTGAACAAGGTGCCTGACTGCTTCTATAAACCATGATTTGCTATTACACTAATGACAGGAATTACTAAAAATCTTTGCTGCCTTATTGACCACTTAGAGTACTTAATATTTCTAAGCAAGCTCATGCTTTTGAGGAGTTTTGTCCTCAAAACATTTCAAAAAAGCATTTCAAAAAGCAATTCAAAAGAACAGTGTGGAAATTTTCAAGTCAAACTGTGATTTATAATATTATTTTTCTAAGTAGCAACCACAAAAATAATCATGCTGCCGGAGCCAGCAACAGTATTTTGAAATGGTAGGATCTAATGTATGAGGTTATTGCATATGAATGGAGAGATATGTTATTGCAATGATATATTTTATTACTTGCTTCTGTTTTTATTAAGGATAATGAAAACCTTCTGTTTGGCCCTGTGAACAAAACTAATGTGACCTTTCCTGTGACCCACCTGTTGTGCTTTCACAATTGATAATAGTTACCTCATGTTAGGGTGATCTGGAAAATAGCAGTGTGCCAGCACCACAGAAAACAACATTTGTGTTTCTGTATTTTGAATTTGTATTTGCCTCAGAACTGAAATTAAGAAAAATATAAGTTATCTAAGAAACTGCTTTAAAAGCAAAATATTATAGTAAGAGCATTGTCCATGTTACTAGCAAATATGTTTTCAAAGGCATTCAGCTGCTGAATTATAGCTGTAAATCTGAAGAATTGGCTTAAAATCTGTGATTTTTAATAGTATCAAAGATCGTGGGAAAGTCCAATTAGCTCTTTTCAAAGTTAAGAGAGTACATACATTTTAAAATTCAGTATATATAGATGCAATTTTCCCACTTTTTAATTAAAAATTGCATTTTTTCCCGTTTCATGTAGTACATAGTATTTGTTTATTTTGAGTGGAAAACCTTAAAGGGCTGATTTATTCTAGACACTATTTTTCTGATTGTATTTAGGTCTTGATTCTGGATACAAGTATTTAACCTGAGTAGCGTAGTGTTCTTTTTCTAGGGGTGCATGATAAATGTATCAGGGTTTCATTGGGATGACTTCTAGGTAATGAGATAAGGATTTGCAGGATCGGGACCCTAGTTTCAAAGAGGTTTTCACATGTGGGTTTGAAGTACATGTGCTACTGCTGAATTTGCTCGACAGACCAGAAAGGCTCTTTCCCTTTGGAGCCCTTATGGTTTATCTGGTCAATGACTTGCAAGCTAAGAAGGATTTACACATTGGATCAATGATCCACGAAATAAGGGGGATTTCCACAACGCCTGTCAGTGACAAGTTACAGTGTGGCCACACAGTATGCATTTTCAGAATTAATATGTATGTAGAAATATGGAACTATATAAATGATTATTATGTGATACTGCCTAATGGTCAGGGAAGGATGTAAATAATGTGTTATGTGTATTAGTGGGAACTTGGTGATTCCTCTGTTTCTTTTGTTTGGATTAAGAAATGTGTGTGTACATTCTGTGGCAATATTCTTGTGGCTGTACATACATTGAGGAAAATTAGACCCAGTGAACACAGGAGGTGTCTCAGTGCTACCTCTTCTCTCAAGTCAATGATTTTTTTTTCTCTTCTTACTCAGTAAATGTCCCAGGTACTGAAGATCAGCAATTGACTGAAGTTACAGAAGGGGATCAAATGTCTTCAAATGAAAATATCCTCTCAGCAGCACCTTTGTATTGCACCACAAGCCTGTCAGTCTGAGTCCCTCCTGATGGCAAGTGCTAAATTATGACATAGGGAGAGAGGTATCCTACTAAGTAGGCAGGGCTTGATCAAAAGCCCCTTTGAAGTCAATAGAAAGATTCCTATTGACTTAAACAGGCTTTGGAACAAGTCCTTGATTATAAGGGCATGTAGTAAGCTTCTTATTGCCTAATTAAGCACAATGGTAACTTTAGACCTGTGACCCTTATGGAGATTGGACTCCTTATCTTCTAAAATATCCACATCCCAAAGTGGCCTACTAGCAAGAGCTAGTAGGACCTTCTAGGACCTTCCCAGGACCTTCTCAGTTCCTTCTCTTGTCTTAAGGATCTGAGCCTAAGGTGCAGCTCAGCTCTCCTGCTCTGAGTCTGCCAGCAGGCCCATATCTTGCATCGCCCATTATCCTGTTGCAATGAAGATGGCAGGAATCACACTGTACATTACACCTCAGATCTTGTCCATAAACCTGGCAAAGTTCTTGGGACCAGCAGCAGACTGAGCATAGCCATGCAGAAACCATGTGTGTCTGGATCTGATGTCTGTCAGTGTGCCTCCAATAGCAGGAACAGTTTGGTTCAGTGAGACTTTTTCATGACGGAGGAGGCTAAAGTGCAAATGGTGCAGTGTGGAGTTGCATTGGCTTTTGTAGAGTCTCCATAGAAACATCCTCCAGGGAGGTGAAATGAGCCTGTCTTGGCCTTCTCCTTCTTCTTGAGTGCATTTGTTGACTTCCTGGTGTGTACAAGAAGCCTCCAGGAGGTACATTGCTACAGAAGGCAAATGTCCTTAAGGAAGACAAATGATTCTTGCAGGGGGCACTTGACAACCAGAGCTTTACTACAGTTCACCTTGAGCAATGTGTAAAGGATCACTGAGTCTTCCTAGGAAATAAGAGTGCTAGCAGCAGGATGATCAAGTTATATAGGTTGAAAAGACAGATTATAGGATGTCTCACACAGCTTTTAAGTCACTTGGATTTCAGAATTCCTGGTTATTCTTTTGAGATTTCTCTTATAAAAACATTTGCTCTTGAGATAATTAAAGTAATGAACTGGCAAGCATGTAATATACTACAAGAAAGCCCTCAAATATGTTGTAGGATGTCTTGCACCTGTGTTCAGTAATGCTGTAGCTTTGTGACTTCATATTAGAATTTTCCATGTCTGCTGGCTGTACTGTTCTTAATTTCACTGTTAAATATGTTTGAGTGTAGAGGCAGGCTGGAAGAGAGGAGTATATGAAATAATTCTCTCCACAAGTTTTTTTGGGTATCTATTTGGTTATGTTCTGTCTGTCTATGAGGTTAGAGGTTAGGGTCAGAATAAACAGAGAATGCCATATATTGTGTTTTTAACATCTTTGCTTTTTGTCACTACTTGTCATATCAAAATCTGATTTAGGTTCTGAATTGCATACATTCCAAGTAATCTGTAACAGGATTTATGTCTTAGATTGTTAACAAACAAGCCATTTTCACTCTGCCCTGTGTCTGGTTACTTAAGGTCAAGACACCCCAAAAGGCCTAATTTTTACATGGTGAATGGGCAGGGTTTTCTGACACTGGTATCTGGAAAGTATCTTTGTACCACTGGTGGGATTTTTTGAATGCTAAAAAGACCTATATGTTTAATTTTTCTTTGATATGCTCACTACAATTTGAAGATAATTCAAGAGAAGAGTGCAGATTGGCATTTTTATTTAGGACAGATAAGCGGGATTAGTTTTTCTGCTTTGAAAAAATAATACTGTTATTTGATAAAAAAAAAAATCAGTGGTTTTTATATACTAGAAATATTTCTGTCAGCCATTCATCTAACACATGTTATTCTCTTCCCAGATCTTTTCCCTGTTGTATCCTTATTGCAATCATCAAGACCATTTGAAGAGTTTAATTTAGACTGAAATGATTCTCCATAGAAAAAATAGAATATCTCACCTGTGAAGGATGATTACATTTTCTAAATTTGTTTAAAAAGGAAGGACCTTCATAATTCACAAGTGTTCTACTTGTAGTTTTTATGTGGCAATATTCACAAGTTCTACTTGCAAGAGAATTCTTGCATACCTTAAGTCTGAAAATAAAGCATTTCTGTGTTTGACTACTATGAGCAATTGTATCTTTCATTTTATTGGCACTGAAAGTGTCTTGATTTCAGACATCACCTGGATTGATATAGTGGTGTTTTACTGTGAAAATACATTTATTTCCTGGTTATTTGAGTATTCGTGATGTGCTGTGTAAATTAAGGAGGTTTCAGATGTCTTTCAAATTAGGCATTAAAGGACAGTTGTGGTACAGCTTTAGGTAATTCTATAGAGAAGCAGAGGTGCCTTGTGAAAGTATTAACTTGGAGTTCTGGAGCATCTTCCACATGTGTGGGTAACTCTCAGCTGTTGCATGGGGGGAGGTGACTGACTTGCTGTCTAAGCTTGGTTTGGTGAGCAATTCATTCAGGCACAAGTCACAGTCGAGTGCAATTTAGGATGGAAAGTCAAATTCTTCACCTGCACGTAATTCCAACTTTTCCCAGCAGCAATGCTGGTACAGATTTGCTTTGCAAATAAGAGTAGGCTTGCCAGGAGCTGTACAAATTAATTTCCATGGCATACCTGGCAAGAACAGGATCAAAGGATGGAGTGTAGTGTGTCTCAATGTGTCTTGCTGCCTGTACAGGAGCTCTATGGCTTTGCTAGCTGCCAAAGCTGCAGGTCCTCAGCCATGGCCTCTCATCAGGGTTGTGGCCCTACCAGCCCTGTTACTCTGCCAGACCATCCCCAATGTGCAGCATACACAAACAGCTAATCCATTTATGCAGCAGCATCTGGCTACTCCAGATTTCCACTAAGAACAGGGTCTTTCAATAAGATTTCGATCTCTCCAATTTGTTAATTACCCTTTGCTCTCTCCTCCATAATTAAATAGATATTTAGATACTGTATTCCCTATATCTGCATCTGTGAAAAGATATATAGAATAGATGTTATCTCTGCCTGAATGTGTGAATTTCCATTCATTTTTTAGAGGATGAAAACTTTTTGCTTGGGCCTAAAGCAGGCCAAATATGCTATGATTTCTTAGGCTTATTACATAACCCAGTTTATTTTTAGTGACAGTTATATGGGGTTTTTTCTCCTTTTATAAGAGAATTTTACATTTTTCTCTCTTTAAAGCTCTGTTAAAGTTGCTTGAATTCATTTAATAGTGGTTGATTGTTCCTTATACCTATTATCTGGCTTTAAAGTTCAAGGAATTTGTTCAAGATATTTCCAGCAGCTCACAAGCTATGAAATGTCACCGTTTTCAATGCAAAAGCAGCTGCATGTGCTTTTGTTTTCAGAGTTGAACTTGAGACTCTGTTGAACCAGTTTTTGGCACCATCTTTAGAAGAATCAGGGTCATCTCAAGATGGAGCCTTACAAAATTAGTAACTACTTTAAGAGCAGATTAATTTTAAGTACCCTTAAATAGCTGCTGCAGTTTGGTTAAGTTGTGTATGATTTGATTTCAGCTTTCTATTCCTTGAAAGACTTGAATATCTTTTCCTTTTGCATATTCAGGATTCCCCATGTCCCCGTTTTCTCTACATTGTCTTCCACTGTTTTACAGGAACAGAATTCTGTTCATCCTGTCATATTTGTTCTCTATTAGAAACAGTATCTGAAAGCCAAAGAGGAATTTTATATGCAGCAGTCTGGCCAAAAGCATATTGGTATGGCAGAATTTCTGTTAATAAAAAGGAGGGGGAAAAAAAAAGAAAGGGACAATCCCACTTTAGACACCCCCACCCTCACCCCCAAATTTATACATTCCTGTAGGATTTTAAAAGTTGAAGAAAGGTAAACAGTTATGTTCTCACTTTTCTTGAATATCTCTCAGTTCAGGAGTATTCTGTGTGCATCTGGCTAGATGTGAATGTAAATATATGTGTATAAACATGTTTTATAATTTGAAGTTATACTGCCTGTTAACTTAAATAATAGCCCCAAAAGCAGTTGGTCTGTCATAGATGATATAGATCAGCTTTTATATCTGCTGCTCATCAAAAGAACCAATGAAAATTTCATTCTAACTGGCAGCCAAGTAGCTAGAAAAATAAAGGCTGCTGATGCCAGAGTATGAGCAACACAATAATTTGCTAAGACTAATATGTCTGGCTGTAACCTGATCATATATGGATCAATTGATGATATTTTAAATTAATTTGTCATATGACTGACTTGCAGTTCTAAATTCCAGGAAAATATCACCACTGAGTTCGGTGAAAAATAACATTGATTGTTCAACAAAGACGTTTTTCAGCCAGACAGTGATGAAAGTGCTTGCTAATAAGTGCACAGGAAGTTGAGAAACACATATTAGAGTAGAATAAATATATTTTTTTACTTGCAAACTTCTGCATTTTTTTTTCCTTACGGTTTAGTGAAGGTGTTACTTTGTCCCACGTAATTTTGTATTCTAATTAATTATTAGGAGGAACAAGGACAGGGAGGAATTTGCTTTCAGAATTAAACAGTATGGAATAATTTTTGACCAGACTCTGAAAAAAAATCTTGTGGGTTCTACTGTTAAGGATTTATTTCCTTGTCTTTAATTTCTTTTTTCCTCCTTCCCTGTTCCTTGCCATTAAATGGCAGGATTGTTTTAATTGTTTAAAGGAGAGGGGATTGTGGACTCTGCTGGAGTGTCAGCTTCTCTACCTAAGCCTTGCTTGCTTACTGAGCTTTTCCAGTTCACTGGTGCAAGTGTAAGCATCAAATGGTTCATATCCAGCTCTAATTCCAACTTACTTGGCAGTTTTTTCTTGAATGGCCCAATTTTACATGTAATTAATTTTTAATTCTTAGATCACGACATAAACTGTGTGTATTATATTACTATAAAAGTCTATTAATACATAGGAGATGATTAACTGGAAGTGCAAGTTCTGTTTTTCCTGGTACATCAGTGTGCAGCCTCTGTGGCTTCTGTGGGGACTCCTGGTTTGCAGCTGAAGGCAGAATTCATCCCAAAGTGGAAAAAAAAAGTGATGCAGATTTTTAGGATGTGACAAGAATAACATTACAAGATAGATAACTATAGCAAGGCATAACAAGAAAACTGTGTTTCTGTGAAAAGCAGACTGCAGTTATTTCTGGTCTGATCTTGGTTTCTGATTCACAGCTTTGAAGGCCAAAACATATAGAAATGAATATATTTGTGCATGTGAAGGACTTAGGAAATCTCTGCTGGTCTTGTTCCTATTTGGGTAGGCAGGAAAAGGGCCAGATGAAATATCTTGCACTGTTTATATCCACTAGCTTCTCAGTTGCATTAGAACATAATTGTAGGAAAAAACATGCACTGGGCTCATGATGAGCTCATCTGCTTAGCAAAATTGTCCATTTTTTGCAGCTGGAAACTCATGTTCGATATGTTCAAGGAAATTAGGTCTACTGCTATCTCATGTCATTGCTGGTACAGAATTTGCATCAAAAATATGCCAGAATATGTCATTTTTATGAATGGTAAAGTGCTAGTGTTATTAGAATAGGTAAAGTAAGGACCTATCGTATATATATATTTTTACTTTCAAAGTAAAATGAAGATATGAGGTTGTCTCTTTTTTTAAATGCAGACTCTATATCTAATTGCTGTGTATCAAAGCAAATGAGGCTCCACTGTTTCTGAGAAATAATAAAACTGAAATAACACATTGATGAATCTGCTCTATTGGGTTTGGCCTTTTCTAGATGCTGTGAAATTTAAATCAAAATATTAATTCCACTGGCCCGAAAGCACCAGCATCTTTCCCTTGCAGTTTTTCTGATGTTGGTCAAGATTCTGAGGTGTAAGTTGAATGTTTTCTTTCTTAATTGTTGTGCATTTTGATTGGATTGATCCTTTTGGGGCTGGTGTATTATTATCACCACATTGTGGTTGTTACATGTCACTGTGATGAGATAGTTGGAATAACAGGGACATTCCATAATGCTTTTGTAAGGTGGCAGTAATCTGATTAGTCTTCCTGAAAGTAAATACTTTTGATCTTTTCACTTTCTGATAGAGACTTAAGAAAGTCATGCTGGCACTCACAAAATAGGGACCTATGACTTGATGGCAATTTGCTACTTGTTACAATATTGTTGGCTTTGATGAAATTAAAGGGGAAAAAAAGCTGTGGGAAATAAATAAGCTGTATTTGTTTTTTTTTAATCTCTGATGTTAGGAAATCTGCTCCGAGATCCTGTATAAAAATAAGGATGTAATGTGCAGTTTGTTTTTGCCAAGAGGGAGATATAGACTCTTTGGAGTGTCACCAATGAGGGTGACGTTCTGTGTAGTCAAATGTTTATTTTCTTGCTCATACATTACATTTTGTCTGTCTGA
Organism: Vidua macroura; assembly: GCF_024509145.1. NCBI lineage: Eukaryota > Metazoa > Chordata > Aves > Passeriformes > Viduidae > Vidua > Vidua macroura. Next base: position 50,427,096 of record NC_071576.1, read on the forward strand.
TGGCTTGTCTAATAAGGATGAATATGGTTGTGATGCCTCAGATTGCCTTGTGCACCCATAGATCTCCTCACCAAATTGACTGTTTCTAATTTCTCACTTACGCTCTTGTGCAGATACATTTTTGAGTGATTACATATTTTATACATATTTTTTTTCATTTTGCTATTATAATTTCATGGAACTTGTTTCTTCAGAATGTTGTTTTGTTGAGGGACTATCCTCTTAATGTTACTTGCAGTAATAGCTTCTTTAATTTCAATCCAAATTTATGACGTAATTTTCTTACTACGTTTTTATAAATATTTGTTCAGTTCTCTGTGTGTACAATTATTCAATTTTTTATCCTTTTACCTGTTAATTATCCACCTTTTATCTGTTATTTCTATTTCTTTAGCTTCCCAATTTATATATGTGATAGGTGCAAATCCATGTTCTGATATGACCATTGGATTTGAAATCCTGTGTTTTCTAGTATATATATTTTTGTGGTTTCCATGGCATATGCAGTGCAACACTTATTTGTTTGCTCTGGAACTTGTAGTTGGCATTTGGGATGTATTTCTATGTTTCAGTATCTAAAAATGTGCATTTGCTTGTTTTTTTTCATATGCTTTCACCAACTGGGGAGCAGCTGATCCATTTTGATACCAACCAGATTAATAATTTGTATATTCAATAAACAGAAGTCTTTGAGAGAAGCATTTATTTCCACCAGGGATAATATATAAAGTAAATTCCTTAGAGTATATATTGCAATAGGTTTGCATAATTTTGTGTTCTTGCTTATGGGGTTCTGGTAGGTGAGGGACGTTAAATGTAGACCTATCCTCAGAATTCCTAAGAGTAATTGAAATGTTTAGATTTGCGAATCACTTCAATATTGAGTTCTCTGATTTTTGTGTTTTTCATGCTATCGATGCTGTCTGGAGAAAGCTGAGAATAACATCATTACTGCATAGAAATTTTCAACTTCTGATACACATTTTTTCTGGCAGATGACTAAAACAAGTGAATTAAAGGCAATGTGGAAAAGACTCTTATTAATGCTTTCGGAAGTATGTTCCATATTCTCATCATGTTTTCTTTCTTGTAGAAAATATTGGAAACTAAGAGCCAAAAAGAAGTCTAGTATCATTCAAGATTAGTCCATGTTCCCTAGTTTTTCAGGTTTTTGCATTTAGAGCTATGCTCTAAATTCTACATTCTACATTTAGAGCTGTGCTCATACTATTGCAGTTTGTGCAGACACTGAAAAAAAATGTGGAGGAGAGTCTAATGTGAAATATTCTTGGTAGGGTTCTTCAGAGTATCATTGTGAAACGCCTTTGTCTCTTTTTACTTCTAATAATTTGATTTCTGGTGGATCATTAGTTTGATTTCAGAGCCAAAAATCTTCAAAAAAAGTGATTTCCAAACTAGAGGCGGTTCACTTTACTCCTAACAGCCTAGATAATGCTTTGAATAATCAACATAGAGAGGTAACACAGAGAAATGAGTTTGGTAAGAGGTATTTTGTACGTGGAGGTGAGGACATTAGCCAGAGGTGAAGACATTCCTTCTTTCTACCCTGGTAGAACTTCCTAGGATAGAAGTCAGATTCTGGTGTGTTGAAATTTCCTTTTGAGGCTGTGCTTTGGCAAGATGCTGCCTTGTTGCTTATAAAATGACTAAAGTGTCTACCAAATGCAAGTGCCAAGTCAAAATATGTTCTGTATTTTGGTAATTGTGCAGAAAGAGCACCAGATGGTTCTGATGATGAAGCGCTTTGGGTGGGATCATCAAGTTTTAATGGATGGCAATCTCCAAAAGCTTAATTATCAACCTCTCTAGCAGCATCCTTTTTATTGGAGTGGACAAGTTATTTTCAGAGACAGAAAAGAAATAACTCTGTATTTCTTTGTGTGTAGCTGAATAAAACCCACTTAGCTTCTCTGTAGGAGTATCTGAAGCTCAGAATACTTGGGCCTAATAGAGAGGGTGCCAAGTTATGTTCCAAAGTGGAAAAACTATGTTATGAATAATACTGGTTTTGTTTGAATAGTTTGATATTTTCCCAGCATGCCCAGTTTTCATGGTGTGCTGCTAATGTGTAACTCCTCTACAATATCAATACCCTACATTTTGGGTTCAGGTGTATAGCAGTGTTGTTTATTTTCCACATTTAGTCTGAAATGGCTCAAGAGTGGTCTTTTTTTTGAGAAAATTTTCTTATTGGAGGAATTTAGGCAGGCCACATTTAGAGCAAAGAAACTAAAAGATTAAATAGCAGATCACATAGCACACTTTTTAACTCCTGCAATGTTACTTGATTTCATAAAGTGAGTCCATTCAAGCTGGAAGTGTTGATTGATTTGTTTCTGTAGTGGTAAAATTTGGCTTTTAATTTTAATACCTTCCATTCAACACTGGTAACAGCATAGCAGTAACTTGTATGCTGTAATCACAGAGGGCTTTGTATGCATTTGAATGAAGTGTTCTGAGTGTGAATTCTATTTTTTTTTCTTTTTGCATTTGTATATGTTTTCTAAATTTTAGTGATGGTAATATTTCCTTCCAGTTTTTACACAGTAATACTGTTACCCTTGCCTGACACTCTGGTTGTTATTGTCACTGAAATAATGGAAAGTTTCACCATTGACTGCAGTGTGATTACAGGGTCAGTTTGTTAAAATACATCTTGGATGAGGAATATTTGGGCTAATGACACCAAGTACAGCCATCACTCACACCATGCGAGTACTTTTGTAGGATAGGACTGGATCTTTGAAATGCTGTAAAATTTCAATTCACCAGAGAATCCTGCAACTTATCCTGCCACATAATAGCAAGTAAAACCAGAAGGGCCTAACTGGTTATGTTTTCAGACCATCTTATTTTGTCTGCAGGAATCAGGTTTTAAACATTGTTGGGACTTGCTACAGAGTGCAGCTGCTTCTCCATGTAGGGAGAGATATCAAGAAGAGGATCATATATGATTGATGGGAGACTGTCTTGTTGGCATTGAGCCACCTTGCAAAATTTTATATAATTATCTGTTAATTTCTGTATATGTACTTCAGCAACTTGTGATGAGTTCATCTCAGAATCAGAGTCAGCATGGTTACACAGAGGATTCATCTGACTTTTAAGAGCAATATAATTTTTTTAAACTTAAAACTTCTAAAATATTTTGATAATATTTTTACTGAGTTTTGCAACTCTACGTGGCTTAAACTGGGATTCTGTTGTTTCTGATCTCACTAAGTAAAATCTTATTCTCTGATTTTCAAGGAGCTGACTTGTTACTTCACCAACTATAGGGCACCAGAATTAGAAATGTGTGTTCCTATATCTCCAAATTATGGCTTGAAAGTTCCATAAACTTTATGTTGGCACTCTGTGCAGAAGAAAATGTCATCCAACTCTAGTATTTTCAAATATTTATCTTGTAAGGTACTTTAAAATTTCTTTAGGAAGTGTTATATAGGTGCAAAAGATATTCTCGTGGTTATTTACAATAGTAATTTCTGACTTTGCAGTGAATTGCCAGGTAATTATATTTCAGTCAAGTTTTAGAAATTTCTAAGAGGTTCATTGCCTCTTTGGGATGAAAGAATAAAGGGCAAAATCTCAGATCCAATAAAATATTTGTTGTTCTGTGACAAAACAAGTACAAGGAGGGTTTTAGCTCCATGCCCCCAAAATAGCCACACTTCCCTGTGAATTCAGAGGAATCCCTAGGATTTCCTGTATTTCTTTGAGGGATCATATTTATTCACACTGAACAGTGTCTGCTGATATTTTGAAAATCCCTGTCCTCTGAGAACTGTAGGCTTTTCAGTGTTTCTGTGACAATTTACACAGCAATGAGAACAATGGGATCTTGGACATAATCATGACCTGCAGCATCACCCTGATGCCCTTAGTTGGAAAGAAAGTGGATTAAGTTATTTGGAATCATGGAGTAGTCAGCAATCAAATAACTGAAAGTGTAAACGTGACCATTGGAACTTCAACTATCACTTTACAGTTTCTTTAATGAAGAAAAAGGAGAATAAGGAAGAGAAGAATAAAGATTAAAAGTCAGAGAGGACTTCTAAGAACATGATCTTGGTTCTTGGAAGTGGAATTTCAACATTTTCTCTTTTCTTGATGTCCCAGAATTTTTTCTTATAAGTTTACTTATACAAAGTAGTTAATTTTGCAGTGCATTCCTAAGGGTTGAAATGCCAGAAAAAGAGGGCAGGGTCACCTGGAAAAAGGGAAATTTATAGCTCAAGGAACCAAAATGTGTTGAGTTAAAGTAAAATAGAGAATTAGAAAATTTTACAGTAATAATAAAGAATAAAAAAGAAGACAACCTACATACTTTATGGCTGTCAGGGATTAGTTATAACTTGTGCTCTAATGATTTCTGGTGGATGTTGCTCCAGTGTTCACTCTGGTGTTTGTTAAAAAGAAAATGGATAAAACACCACCCTAAAATTCTACAGCAGAACCTGCTTCAAATAGCACAAGACAGAAACACATTTGAAATACTTCCTATAGGAACTTTATTTTTAGAGAAATAGAAGTTATTCTCTTTATATTTATCTTTTCTTCCTTCCTTTCTTTTGTTTAGTTAAAGCAGTGATAAGATCTTGTAATGAGACATGTCAGGCTGACGAGTTAATTTGGTGAAACTTTTAGGTTTGCCAACTTCTTGACTTAGAATTCTTTTCTGTTTAATTATCTTTTTTTTTTTTTTTTAAAGTAAGATAAGTATTCCACTTACATTTTTTAAATATCACATGCAAAACACCTAGTAACCACCCCTCTAGCCATCAGCTTTTCATTGCTACCTGTCAGTATCTTGCTGAGGGCAGGTGCAGATAGCCTGGGACTCAGAGATGTCAAGCAATGCTGGCAAATGCCTGGAGATATGGTTTATATGACTATCTGAAGAGGCTATGACTATCTAAATAATTTTCAGTGCATGAGAAACTCAACCCTTCTGCCAAACTTGCCTTTAAATTTGTGGCTTGGGACATTCTGTCCTAAAGCGCAGGGTAACTCTGACTCTGAGTTTACTAATATGTGATTCCTATAAACAGTACAAAAACCAGACAAAGAACAAAAAACTCATCTTTTTGTACTGATAGAAAATGGAGATTTAGCATTTTAACCTCTTTGACTTTAATACCCAGAACTGTGCTTAAAATAAATCAGAGTAAGAGGCCATCATATAATTTTTTTGATGGGCAGTGTTGCCTGGAAGAATTTCTATCTGCGGTGAACATAGTTCTGGTTTCAAAATATCTTGCAGAGGTGAATTTTGCAGAAAAAGTAGGAAATCAAAATTTTAAGATAATAGGCAACAAGTATTTGTCAAAATCTCAATTCAGATTTGACAGAGATGTCATAAATTAAAAAAATCCAAGGAAATTAGGGCTACACCTGGTAAAGTCTCCAAAAGGTAAAATGTTACCAAACTGATAGTTTTACCAATGAAGGCAAATTTCTGTTTCAAGGTGTACTCTTTTCTTAATTAACACAAATTTTTCTTGCTTTTTTAACTAATGAAGTAGTCATCCTTTAAGAGACACTGAAAGGAGGCCAAAATGTTTTTACTTTGAGGGCTTGATGAGATAATATTTTTTTTTTTTTTCTGGTGTGATCTATTTGTCCAGCAGTTGAGAGTTAATTATCTTCAGGGCTGTAGATAATCACAAATAGAAGGGTCCTTTGGGCAGAATACAAAGCAATATCCTTGCTGGGACACTCTGTGCCCACATATTTGGGAACAGTTTTCCCACAGAGGATGCACCTGTAAGGTGGGATCATAACTGAATGGAACCTGGAAGAAAGAAATTTAATTTACTTATTTTTCTAAAGTGAAATGAAAATTAGAGCACCTAGATTTCCTTTTCTCTGATTATAGTGTCAGTATAAATTAATTTCAGAAATGGGAGCTGAGAGGGGAAGTTAGTGTACGACTAACTGAAAAAAATGGTTTTTAGCTATAATTATTATGTTTCAGTGTTTCAGAGAAAGAAAACTCTGAGATATGTAGTAAGGAGGTTTTGTCCCTCAGGGAATCCAGGGAAGTAGACCTGAAGGCAGACATTCTTAAGGCCTTCTAATTGATTTTTATGTCCTACTTAACTAGCTTTGAAAACTCTTAGTTCAGTTACATGGGACTCTCCAACAGAGAACCCCAATATTTTGTCTGGATTAATATTAATTTCAATGGGAACAAATGGCAAAATTATATTCTAATATTACAAAATAGATGTATCAGAAAAATAGTTTGTGTGCAGCTGACTTATCTCCTATTCCCTTTTCCTATTCTGTTTTCCTCCTTTTAAAAAAATTAATTGAAACTATCAATCTCTTATTTTTTTTGTTGTTGTTTAAGTACACCACAGTCAGGGCAGGTTGAATCTCCAGTAGTCAGGGAACCATCAAATCCACGTGCTATACGGGATAATTATGCTGGAATTTTGAATATAGTGATGTCTTCCCACGTACTAGTATTGTTGTTGATATCTCTAAAATATCAGCTCAACATTCCAGCTATCTTACCATTTTTAACTCTTGTAAAATGGTAAAACTGGGCTTTCAGAATTACCACTCCATCTGCCCCCTCTATATATAGATATATATAATATATCTTTGCTCAAGGGCCTGAGTTTCCTGTTACTATTCCAAGGCTATGGATATGTAGGTGTTACACACACACAAAAAAAACCCCCAAAATAGTACCAAGGAGTTTGCATCTGGTAAATGTAGCACAAGTACAGCTGAGTAGGTGGTTAAGTCAAAGTGCAGTGAAAGAACCTGAAGATACATCCTAAACTCTTTGTGTGGCCTGAGTGAGACAGCATCAGGCACTGAGGGATGTTAAGTGACTCAAAGCCTCCTAAGTTATGTAAGTTTCAACTCTGCATGTTCTCAACTCTACATAATTCTTGATGCTTTGTTGGGCAAGGAAAATACAGTCACAGAACTTGTTTTTATTTTTCTTTCCAGAAAGACCTTTTCTTTTTGCTCAGAAGAGGTCATCAGTTATATATAAAATATAAAAATATGTATAGGTAATAGATACCAAAAAATGAAGGATAAATAGGTACCTGTAAATATAGACAGTTGATTTGCATCACAAATCAATGAAATTCCATTCTGTTGTGTAACTGAATTTCAGTTTAGTCCAATCCAGAGCTCATGAAGCTAATTAAAGAGAAATAACTGCATGGTGAATTATAGTTTGAATAATATTTTATACTCTTTATACTGTTGTTTTCAGTCATATGACTAAGCTGAAAAAGCATACCCTCTTTTAAACATAGTAAGCCAATTTTTCAGCAAAATTATTTTAAACATTAGACTGCATATGAAAGAGAAGGGAACCTGACACATTATGTATTCAAAAGATAAAGAGAGCCAAAAACTACTGAAGGTATTGTTAATTTTAGTACAATTTGGCAAGTAGAATTACATCCAAGTGTTAAGCTAACAGCTCCTGGTATGTGTATTGTTGCATAAAGATAGTATTATATAATGAACAAAAATGTTATTATTTTGTGTTAAAGTTGCATCCAGAGAACCCTTATGAGACTGGATTACAGTCATGCCAGGAGACCCTGCTGTGGTTGCAAATCCCTGTACACCCGTAAGGAAGAGATAAAAAAGCTATCATTCCACATGATGAGAGGATAGTTGAGGCCTAGGGAGAGAGACAGAGAAAGAGAGAGAAGAGAAAAAAAAGGCCAAATGTTATAATACAGGTTCATGCCAATGCCACCCTTTCAGTCTTTGCCTCATTTCCACAGGGATGTAACAAAAGTCTCTGCAGGGTGACCCTGGGTGCCACTTCCAAGCCACGTCCTCTGCAGCCCACGGCTTCTCCAGGTGTAGGGAGTAACTCTGGAAGCACAGTTTGGATCAGCTGTAAAGCTCTCTCTGTACTTGTAACATCCTTCCAACAGCACCATCCTTCTAACAGCAAGGATTTTCCTATGTTTGGAATCCTGATCATACTTGGGGCTTGTAATGCTGTAACTTTTCAGTCAGGGCTTAATTGACCTGGTAGTGCCTTCAGGACATGGATGTGCACATGGAAATGCTACAGAAACAGGGCTGCTGTGAAAGCTTCCTGTTTCCTTTAATGCAGGCCTATTGATCAGGAACACCCCAGCCTGTGGCTCTGAAAGTGCTGTGCAGCTCACCAGGAGTCCAGAGGTGTTTTTTTTGTGTCCCAGCACACCGTGTGAGTGGCAGTGGGCTGCTGCAGGAACACCTGGGAAATTTGAGTCCCTTGATGTGGGAGCAGGCAGCCAGCAGCATTTACCACCTTTCCCCAGGCAACAGAGGAGGCTTTTGCTGTCTGCAGCCGATGAGTTATAACTGGAGTTCCTCCTCTCCCTTCGGCCTTCCAAGCAGCGTGGTGTATGTCTTGTGGTTCTTATCTGCTCAAAAGTATGCACACAGAGCTTATCAGATCTGGAATGCTAGCACCCTGCCTTTTATATGAAGCAATAAATGCATATTTAGGTATTTCTTTCATCTGCATGGTGAATTAGATGTTTTTGGTGTTTTGAAGTGTAATTTTAGTGGTAGATGTAATAATACATTTAAATTAGTTGTTGGAGATATGCAATGCTTTTTCTCATGAAAATCCTTTTTAGGCTTCAGCTGATGCTACGTTATGAAGTGATACTTACTACATATATTTTGTAATCTATACTCATGTCCTCTAATGATTGGATGCTTTACAGATCTGCAAGCAGACAGCAGAGAAGCCTTCCTGAATTTCCTTTTGAAGACATTTACACAATAACACAATTATTTGTTAAAGCAGAGATGATAAGGAGCTTTCATAGCCAGTTATATAATGTAACACTGCCAGGTAATGTGCCACTACCGAGTGACACCCTTTTGGGAAAGACAGGGAACCACTGTCTGTGGAGTCTGGCAAAAGTGGTGATGTTTATGGGGTTCCTTTTTTTAAGAGGTAGTTTACAGAGACTGTATGTGTTTGTTGACATGTTTTTTGTAGGCAGATGTGAGGTTGCTCTAAACTGGAAGTCGTGTAGTTTACGTAAGTGCTAAGCATAGCTAAACTGGATTAGAGTGGGTTTGTGGCCAGTCATCTCCAAGTGTGGGCAGAGTGAGCTCACATCTCCCTGCAAAGCTGTGGAGATGCAGCCTGTTTTAGGTACTTCTTTTGAGCCTCGGTTCTGTAATAATGACATCACAACTTCTGAGGGGTAGAATTATAAAGCACCACTGCTACAGAGGGAAGAAATACTAGCTGCTTTCTGTCTATTAGGAACTAGGAAGCACAAAGCAACTTCTGCTGAAGGTTGAGCAGAAAATCTATTACAAAAGCAGCAAAGGAGTACACAGCTTTGGACAGCAGTTTTTACACTGTATGTGCTGTGGTGTGGCTCTTACCTCCCTGTGATGCAATGCATGTTTTAAAATGACCACTTGTGGAACAGGTGGTGTGGTGTGCTCTGATTCCTTCTTTGCTGGATCACTTGTCTGCAATCTCTGTTACGGAGTACAAAAATCCAAATGAAGTTCATTACAGAGGGACTATTTTAAAACTAAAAGTGATAGGGAAACAATGTTTCTTTGGGTGGGTTTTTTACTATATTTTTTACTTTTTTACTATATTTTTTACTTTTTGCTTATTGGTTTGGGTGTTTTTTTGTTTTGTTTTGTTTTGTTTTGGCTATGCAAAAAATGAAGGAGAGTAAAGATTTCAAGAAAGAAGCCAGCAAACGTAATAAATACAATCCTTGGGTGTTTGAACAGGAATGAAACAAAGGGAAACTAGCAGGAATATGCTGGTAGTGGTTAATTACTGTGTTTGCTTTCCTGCTTCAAAATGATCACGTATGGAGAATATTCTGTGTGTAAGTAAAACATTTTTCATTGAACCATCTTGAAAGAAATGTCCTTTACCTGAATGAAGATTTTTAGAAATCCAGTTCAAAGGTTTTCATTGCAATTGGCCTACTGCCTCCTTTAGTTTTGTGATTGTGTCTAGACACTTACATGTCATTAATGATGCTTTAATTGTGAAATATTGCACATTTAAGGGTGTGAAATTACTATGTGATTCAGGCCCTAAATGTGTAGTTTCATTTCTGTATTATTCCTTTTTCTCATTTCACATTATGCTATAATTCTGAAAATAGTCTTTTAACAGTTTTTAAATGATACATATTTTAGTCCCAGCAGCCCACAATGATAGGCCACATTCTCAAATGATATAACATGATGCCATGCTTTTGACTAAATGACTACTTCCATTTTTTGTTTCCAGGCTTCCTTCATGCTCACTGGTGACTGTACACAGAAAATACAGGCTACCTGTAGAGGCTCTGTCTTAGAAGAATCAGAATATTTTAATTAAGGATTTTTTTTAAAGTGCAATTTTTTTTTCTGCTTTCCAAAACTGTTGATTTTTTTTTCCCTGAAGACTGAGACCTATGGGAATTATTAAGAGCTGACAGGGTGAAAAGATAACTATTTTATAACTGATATTTGGCTTTTTATAGAATTTTCTTTGGTTCATAACTCATAGGGTAAATCCTACTGTCATTTAGTGATGTTCATAATCCATTTTATGTCAGTGTTGGTGTCAACATGTGCTTGCAAGACAAGCCAAGTCTTAGCTGTTTGAAAATGGAGTTATTTTGAAGGATTCTGTTAAATTGTTGGATGATTGTGTATTATTCTTAAGTCAATGAGAAGTGGTTACCTTTACTAACTCTTTAGCAAAGGTGCCTGAAATCAGAATGCAAGCTGCTCTTACGGCTATTTTTCCCCCCTTTCATAGTGGCATTGGGAGAGCAAGTCTTTAATAAGGATGGTAGCAATCTTCTAAACATGCAGAAACTGCAGGTATTCAGAATGTTTTGAAAGCATTTCAGCTGCAAAATATCTGAGTGAAATTTCTGGTGGGATTTGTACCAATTAAAACTGCAGAATACTTTAAGACAATTTTGTCCCTGTATATGTTTATGCAACAGATCTTCACACATGTGGTCACCTGGAGTTCCACTCGAGACTTCTTAAGTGAAAATGTAAATGGTTTGAGCTAATAGAATATTTTTTTTATTAATGTTGTGATGTTAGTATTTGATGGACAGAAAATTTTCTTTCTTTTCTTCTTTTGTATGTGGATAAGAAAATAGGGTTTATTTTCAGTTTAAGAAAAAGTACTTGGACATGTACAAATAATAAAATGATGACGGCTATAGAATATAGGAATACAAGTGTAAGAGAAGAAAAAGTAGTTAGCAACCACTCAGTCTAATTAGGTCATATGTATCTGTGTGTTAGCTATATTTTCCTTCTTTTGGGCAGGAAACTGTGCAAGGTAAAATGAATCTAGGCACTAAGAAAAAGGTGTTTGCTTCCATGCAAACTCTGGATACCTCATACCTGAAATGTCACTGTGTTTCTGGTAGATTAGCATGTTTTCAGCATTTTCCTTGTACTCTGCCTGTGTTTGTAGACCATGAGTATCACTGAACCCTTCCTGGACTGTACTATTTTATTACATTTCCTAAGGGAAAGTAGTTAAAGGAAAAGTTGCTTTTGTATAGCCTGCTAAATGCAACAGACACCTCAGCTCTGATGAGTCCATTTTGAACAGACCAGGCTCTTCAGGGTTGGGCTTTTCCCCCACCCTGCCCAGCTCCATAATGGATAAGCCTGCAGCTGATTCACAGTTCTGAGGTGTTATCTGAGCAACAAGCCTTCACTGGCTCAGGATCACTGGGTACAGTTAGCCCTGTTCTGCCTTCTCCCTCACTTGCACTGTTGCTGTAGGAATTAAGGCTTCACATACCTATTGTTCTGCAGGATTTTTCCCCAAACTGAACTTTTTCCCTGGTGGATTACCAGAATGCTAAAACTAAGTTTAAATTTTTGTATGTTTAACCTTTCCCCATAATTGCTTGCCCAGAATAAAGGTTTGGTGCTTTGTTCCTAAATTCTCAACATGAGGTGGTGTGCATTAAAGTGTATTTATATTTTCAGATTAATTAACTCTAACCTTATGAACCACTGTCCTTGTTTAATTGGAGGCTCCAAAGCACACTAATGGCATAAATCAGCTGATAATGAGATTCAGACTTGCTTTTAAAATATATAATAACAACACTGCATTGATAGAACAAATGAGATTTGTTGACTCTCTGTTGGTATTACAGGAGAGAAGACACGATTAAATGTGTACTTTCAGGATGGGGGAGGGCTTGGTTGGAATGAATAATATGCACTTCAGGGTGGGTGTATGAAATAAGGAGGATATTCTGCATCAAGATAAGTTTGGTATTCTCTCCTTGTCTCTAAGCACTCTGCAGTACTGGCTGGTGCACTTTAGGATACAGAAATGTTGTGGGAAGGTGTTTCTTAAAGATTACTGGGGGCTAAGAAAAATGACAATTTCATCTTTAAATATAGTTACATGTTTTTAAACTGAGCTTACACCCACTGTTTTATGAACTGCAAATTAATCAGATAGCTCCCAGAGAACAAAAAGGTTTTGACCTAAACTAGTTGCCCAGGCTCCATTACTATTTTCAGTTTAATGTTACCCATATCCATCTTCACATTTTGGAAAGAAAACAAGGGCTGTGCAACAAAGTTTCTTTGTTTTGCTAAGAACTAAAAATGTGCTGTATGTAGACCAAACAATAAAAATAAACTACTGAACTACCTTCTAATGCATGGGGGTTCTGGAGAGAGGAAACCATGGATATTTAGAGGCATAAAGTGAGTCATTGTGCTAGTTAAAGAATTTTATAAGGCGAACTCTGTGGGTTTGAGTTGCATCTGCTACCTTTCCAACTAGAACTGAGGGGTATGCAGGAAAAAGAGTGTTGGATGTAATCATGCCTTATAGTGACTGCATTGTACTTAGGCTAAGCTTCTAACTGGAATCTAGACCATAAGAGAACAAAATCATTAGTCTTTCTTCTTTGTATAAGTTTTGCCTTAGATGGGCTCCAATTAAATGACCTAAACAATAATTTTACACCAGGTAAGCTGCAAAATGCTGTTAACAAACTACTTAAATAAAAAAAAAAAAGTAACAAGTGTTCTGTAACATTTGAGAACATAAAAAAAGAAAAATCTCCAAGCCAGAAACCCCCTCACAGCTATTTTCCTTATTAAAAGATAACCATGCTTGCATTTATGACAGTTCTTAGAAGCCATAATGGACTGGGTTGCTATGGTGTGAGATGCAGAACAATGAAATAATTGTTTCTCTTGGTATTGGCTTCCTGGAAACAAATTCTGTGTAAATTACTTGTCTGAAAGTGTGACAACAGTCTTGTGTTCTGTTTCATTTGGTTCATGTTTAAAAATCGTAACTATTTTATAGCAATAAAAAAGTAACATCAGTTCTGGGCTTTCTTTTGTTTCAATTTTTTTTTCCTTGTATATTTTCAGGTCAGTTTCATGAATTCAAAAGCAATTTACCAGTGATTTCTGGGAGCTGGGGCTGATTTTCTTGTGTAATTGTAAGTATTTATTATTTTCCCTGTTATATGCATCTTTCTAATACTTTTTTGACATGGGGAATGGAAGCAATTTTGAAATGCCACTGTTGTATTGCAGTTTTAGCATGCCCATTTAGCAAGAATTTGACCTCACTACTTTTAAACTTCTGGTAAGTTTTTTTTGCTATCAACTTATGCTTCTGCTACTCAGAGGAGCTACAAATACTGAATTAACAGTAAATATTATTATTTCAAGTTTTATTTTTGTTTTTGTAATAATAACAATGGTGGGAGAACAGCTTACACTAACACATCAGTGGTGGCACTTGCTAACGACACCACTGCAACATATTTTTGCAATGGAAATAATTTCTAGAAAAGAACTGGGGCTGCAACTCAAGACAGACAGGACTTTTAGGGGAAATGCTGTGTGGTGTTATTGAGGAAACACTAGCATGACCAGCATCTCCTGAACTAGGAATACATTTTTATATCCCTTGGAGAAATCTGGCCTTTATGGTTTCAGCAAGACCATGGTCATTGAGGTCACAGCTCAGGAACATGTTTCAGAGTATGCCCAAATTAAAATACATCAAACGGGACTACACCTAAACAGAAATGTTTTGAGAAAGGGAAAGCCAGAGGAGAGGATTCAGAGGAAGATAGTTATTAATGAAACAAATAGAAAGCTTTCAGAATTGCTGTTTTGGATGGTCCTCAGCTTTAGTCAAGTATAATAAGGAAAATCTAATGGTCCTTAGACTTGACATGATATAAATTATTACAATACCTCACATATGATGTAGTACAAATAAAACCTATCTATGCAGCTTGTTCTCTGAAGTCACAAATATAGTTTATGAATAAATATTTATTCAATCATTTGTGGAAAAAGATGTTCACAAAACTGCATTCATCAGGGAAAAAATATGGCTGGTTCTTGTCTCAATATGAAAATGTATTCAATTTGTACTAACCCTTCCTCTTTACAAGTGTTCATTTTCACATATGGTTTTGCTATTCTATTTGCACTTTCCTTCATTTACAGGTCAGCATTTTTTTTTTAATGAACATTCTCAGTCAGATATAAAGAAAATATTATCAAATAAGATAAACAGTTTAAACCCAAGTATTATCACTGAAAAATAGTTTCGAGAAGGCAATATAAAGTGATTACTGAATTGAGAGTGAGGAATTTATCTTCTTTCTGGCTTTGCTACTGCTTATTTTTTTTAAGCAATCAGTTTCTTTTCTTCATTTTTCTTTTTTATAAATGGAAATAGTAATATATTAATCTATACAAAGAGTAGCTCCTTATACCTCAATATACAGCACACTTTCCAAGGAAAAGGAATATTTCTAAGGAATAAATTCAGTAGTAGTTTCATGGTGAAATTTTCGTGTACCAAGCTAATTGGATGAGAAGTTGTAAGTATTGTTCAGTTCATGTAGTATTACAAACATAAAAAGGGCTTTAGTAACTATATTTTGGGCTGCTGGTTTGAGTCCTGCTCTTCTTGGCTGACATCAACAAAGAGCTACAGTAAACAAAAGTGACATAAAAATGTACTTTGAAAACCATCCTTGTGTTTAGGTCAATCCAGTAAATATCCAAACTTCCAGGAGAGGTATGGGCTGTTCTGATCACACCACTGCATGCTGGCTGTTGCAGGGAAGTCTTTTAGCACAGCTGAAACACCTGACATGTTGTGGCCATGAGAGCTGGGACGTGGTTCAGCAGCCTGAGCAACAAAGCTGAGGTGATGGCTGCATGAAAGGGTGAGCCACAGCTTGGCCTGTCACTGGTGTCCCCTGCAACCCAGGCCTCAATCACAGTGACATGAATATCTGGAGAAGCCAACACTGTGCTGACTGTTCTTCTCTGCTTAAATGACTCATTTTAGTGTTTAGCACTATCTATCTAGAAACATATGCTAACCTTAAGTTCACATAAACTGAAAATAAAATAAAATAAAATGTAGGAGGTACAACTGATGGATTCAGCTCTGTGTTTCCTCACATACTGAGAAAAGCATTGAGGTACAGCTTCTACAGTAATACAGGCTTAGATCTTAAATAATTTCTATTGTACCTCTCCAAACTTACAAATAATCTGTACATGAGTTAGGCAGATACAGATTCTTACTGTGCAGTAACAGGATTACGTACAATGTCATAAATGAGACTGATAGACAAACAGGACAGGCTGTGACCTGAGGTATCTTTCCATTTAAAGATTTGATTCCTGCATATACTTATGCATGTGAGCTGACCATGGAAGCTGATGGACTCAGGATCAGGGCCTGAGGCTGAACAAATAGCCCCTAAGCAAAGGAGGAGGGGGGAGTTTCGGGGGTTCGTGTGGAAGACAAGAAGTTTGCTTGTATAAGGAGTTTTGAGAATAAAGTCTAAGCAGTATTTAAAAAATGCTAATGAGAAGTGTGTACCTTTTTCATGTTATGCTCTAATATTTGGGCATGTTTTCATGGTGTGTTTGTTTGATCTGTACTCCAAAGGGAAGGAGTGCAGATCAGTGCTGGGAAGATTGATCTTTGAAACTCTGCATATTTTTATATGGGAATACAGCAAGATCAGCTAAATGCTGCTATAGGTCTATACCAAAGCTATTTCAACCAGGGGCTATAATAACTTTTTCCTCAAATTTTTGAAAGTTTTGTCATAGATGCATTCTGCTGTTAACATGTAATTACTTGGATTATCCAGTTCAGGCAACTTTGGGATTTTTTGGTCATATTTAGCTAGTTTTGTTCAGGGGAAAACAGGATTGATGATTCATACAAAAGTAAATTTCATGGAAAATGTGACATTTGTGCCTTTGTTTTATGCCCACAGAGTAATTGTCCTAACTAAAGGTTACCTTTTTTCCAAGAATGTGGTTTTAACATGGTTTAATTTATTTAGTTGTTCTTCTCAAGTAGGTTTGTCCAGTAGCAAACTACAATAGTTATTTAAAGATATAAATGACAAAATAAATGTAATTTAATAACACAGCATTTAGACCAAATTTTGCTTGTACATCAGCAATTCGATGCATCTTGTTACTAGCAGTTCAGTTTCTGTATAAACATTTTATTGTGGCTTGGCTACAATGTGAAAACACTGACTGAGAAAAATAAAACCTGAAATGAGGGGTGTTAAAGCCCATGAAACGTCAGTGTCTTGAGCTCTATAGTGAAAAACCTGCATAGAAAGCATGGCAAAAATATATAATTGTATTTGGGAATAAAATCAAATTTCTTTGAAAACGAACAATAGGATTTTTATTTTAAGAAGGTTTGAGAACAGAACCAGAAACACTTAGGGAGCACACACCTTATGACACAATAAAACTGACATCGTGGGTAGGTAAATTTTATCTTTTCAAACACTTACTCTAATCAGCATATTAACAGAAGCATGCTTTGTTTCAAGTTCAATATTTGATATTTTCCTCCAATCTTATTTTCAAGGCAACCTTTATACCTTCTTTTTTGGTTTAATTTGGACTACTATTTCTATTGGTTCAATTTGGACTATTGTTTCTATTTACACCATGGAGCATCTGACCAAACAGATTTGTGCTTTGTATTTCTACCAGCTTATTAAAAAGGAGAAAATTACTTAATTGTGAATATTTGTATAACATAGTCAAAGAAAGCACAGTTTTATTGGAGCAAATGAAGATATATATCTTTGGTACTATTACCTTGTGGGTTTAATTGATAACATGCGAATTACAGTTAATATATTTGGGAAAATATATGCTCTCTACTTTCCACAAAAACAATATACTGAACCCAAGTCTCAAAAAATTGATATCCATTTTTCTCTTCACAAGACAGGGCTGTTAATCAGCATTTTGGTCAAGGAGATGTTCGCCAGCCTATCACATACTTCTTTCTCTAAAGGGCTGTGTCTTTCAAAGTTCCTATTAAGATAGCACAGTGATGCCTAACTAGAATCTATGTTTGCTGCAGCATCCATATCCTTTTTGGCATGTGTGTGCTGCAGGTACCAGAGGCTTTATCCTCTTCTGCATCCTTTCCAGCTGACATTGTGAAATAATGTGGTTGAACCATCATTTAACTAGACACTCAGCAATTTGAAGCTCTGTTTACCTGGTTTTATTTTATAAATGGTGAATATAAAATAGATTTCTTGTGGAACCCTATCTTGCTGTTTTTATGTAAGGGTTGCCACACACAAATTCTCTAGTCAGAAACAAATTTCCAGTCTATAACGTGTGGTGTAAATAAATAAAAAGAAGATACCTGCCTTGAAGAATTTTTTGTCTGAGAATAATTTCCTAAATGTGCATATTTTAGATGTTCTTAAGAGAGTAAGTTGAGTAGAAAGAAAATGGAAACGGGAAAAGCATTTCTTTATATTCAGCTAAAACCTGGTGCCCAAACACATTTGCCAGTGAGGATCTGATAGATGCATTGTTGCATCCATCTGGAGTTTTGTAGCTGTACCTGAAAAGAGGAAGGTGTGGGAAAAGGACTCAAAGGGAGGGAAAGGTGGCTGGGCCACTCCTTTGCTAAGAACAGGACAGAGCTCAAATACCAGAAGTTCCGTTTGTTTTTCAGTATCTGAAGCTCTCTCTCCAGCCTGTACTTCCAACTGGGATGTCTGATGGACTCCCCAGTGTGATTTTATCCAAGCTGTTTGGTTGTGGGAGGTCACCTAGGGACTTGTAGTTCTAATAGAAGGAAAGTCTGTTGCCTGCTGCTTGCACAGAAACCTGCTCCTATCTGAGTTCCCCCTTACCTTCCACGTGCAGCGGACATTATTTTGGCTGCTTCTCTGCTGACCATGCAGGCTGTTTCTTGGTAATAAGTAAAAAAATAAAGGGGTACACAGAATACTTGTATTGTGAAAGTATTATGTTAATTTTAGGCAGTTTTTCTTATAATAAACAAATAATGCACTTAAGCTACTTTTGGGATTTTGATATTTAGCATAGCACAGAAATCTCCTTCAGTTGTTTATGAAGAATGTAATGTATGGCACAAGAGAAAATACACAAAATAACAGTTTTAATTCACGTAAACCCAAGGGGTTTCAGGCTATAAGACTCCTTAGCAGTTACTGGATTGAGGACAGCAGTGTGGGCAAGAGCACCAACCAGCTCCTGACACATTGCACAAAGACAGGGGCCACACGTGTTGTCTTTGCTTGCTTTCTGATGAAAGTGGAACCATTTAGTGAAGCTGCTGCTAGAAATGCTTTTTCTCTTTCAAAGGGTGGTCATGCTCTGTATGTAAGCGGGGCGTCCTCGCTCTGCTGCTGCTCCAATGTGTGCTGGATGAGATCTGTGCAATGCACTAGAACCATCTGCTGTCTAAAAACTCCTTTGCAAAAGTGCTAAGCAAGAAAATGCAAATCCTCAGCCAAACAATTCTATACACTGTTGATGTTGTGTGCAATGCCTGGGAGAGTGGAATAGGAAGTATCTCTGTTAAGAAGCCCAAGTAAGAATGCAGAAGCAAAGTACTTGCACAAGGCCATACCTGGACAGGTTTTCAGCAAGGGATTGGCATTTACTGAGAAATATTTCTGGAAGAAATGGTTGTTCATCACAAACCCAAAGTTTCTGGTAATTTAATAACTACAATGAAGTATCTCAGGAAAGCTGTAAAGAGAATTTTCTTTAAGCCATGCTGTGAGTAATAAATTATATACAGTATTTCTCATTTTACATAAATAAAACAAATAATGTTTTATTCTACAGTATAGATGAACTATACCAACAGTTGATGTCAGCATTAACTTTTCAAATCATATTACTTACAAGGGAGAGGATTAGAAAGTGTCCCCAGACAGCTTCATTTTCTCCCTGTCTTCCTAATGCCCATCTACCAAAGGCTGTTTGATTCATTTATTGACATAAAACAGAATTGCTTAGAACTAACCACTCATTCATCATAATCACAGTTACAAGAGAGAGCAGGGTAAGAGGTTAACTGCTTGCTAGATGTATCAAGATCTTTGGTATATACCAAAGTCTGACTCAATAGGAATCTGATAATGGTCTGCTGAAGGTAAAACATAAGCATTAATAGCTAAATAAAAAAATTGATAAAGACTGTGCTGTAAAACAGTCACATTTCTTAAGTTAATTAAAAAGAGCTGATCAAAGTGAAGCCCACATTAAAAATGTTACTTTAAGATATTAAAGATAAGATAAAATATAAAGTCAGTTTAAAAAAATAAGTGAATTTAAAAAAAAATCAATTTTTTTTCTTCTTGGCAATGCTTTAATGAATAATTAAAATAAAAATAATGTGAAAGTATTAATTTTTACTTTTAGTAGTTTAAGTTCCTGTCCAGTGATGAAGAATTGATATTTTTGTGTGTCTACACTAACAAGACATTGAATAAAATCAATTTGAAGTAAGTGGGAGCAGCTCTTGTTCTTAATACATGCACGTGATGGATTCAGTAGTGTGCATCATAAAATATTCAAAGGCTACACTTAATTGTGTAAATACAATCTTGACTCTGAAACTTGGTCTCAGAGATGCTCCCTGCAGGATCCAAAAAGCCCCAGGGAGTAATTAATCCAATCCCCCAATGCTAAAACAAAGCAGGTTACATGAGTTTTATCACTCACTCCAGCCTTTCCCAATGAAACAGCTCACAAAGGGTAAAACTTCACTAGAAGTTGTTGTTTTCAGGAGCTGACACATGGTCTTGCAGGGCAGCAGAGTGACAAGGAATGAGTAGCTGGCAAACTGGCTGTGTATAGGAAATTTCTACTTTAGTATATCTTTTCT
Organism: Vidua macroura; assembly: GCF_024509145.1. Lineage (NCBI taxonomy): Eukaryota > Metazoa > Chordata > Aves > Passeriformes > Viduidae > Vidua > Vidua macroura. The sequence continues at coordinate 50,447,362 of NC_071576.1, forward strand.
ACTCAAATGTTTCACTAGTTTGGAATGTAACAGTTTTTTTTTTAAGAATTGGTCACTGGTATGACACAACTACAGTTAGATCTGCTGAACTGACCAGAGTAAAGTTCAGGAATCTGAAGCCAATCATAGTAAGGTGAAAGTGAAGTAAAAGTTTCCCCCAACAACCCTCATAATTAACTACCTAAAACTTGGGAGGTGTTTCTACAGAGGGCACAGGGGATCAGAAATGTGGTTAACTTCAGAATGCAGGATATTAATTCTTAATTCTATTTCAGCAACACTTTTATGAACATCACATCAGGCAGCCCTTTGCCTTTCAGGGACAAGTGAAAATGTTCCAGAATTTACCTGGTGTAGTAAAAAATTCTGTGATGTCCATTAATTCACTCTTGCTTCACCTGTATTTCTGAGATATATTTTAGACTAGAGCACCCTACCTTAACAGAACACACTCTATCAATTTCTTTTAAAGAGGACATTTTCTCTTTTCTTTGTATGTCTTTTGGGTTTGTTTGTACTCTTTACATTGTGCTTCTTTGTTCCATCTTTACCAAGTGATTATAGTTTGTGTAAAATCCATCTGTGAATTTAAATAACTGAAATTATTCATTCTAAGATGCAAATTCATAGTTGTCAACACAAGGTTTCATGTCACTTTGCAGCTTCTTAACCCAATATTTTTAAAGTGTTGTTAGAAAGTCTTAGTTTTATGGAACATTTCCTCCTCCAAATCAAGATACAGATTTTAATACTAATTTTTGAAAAGCCATTTACTGTACAACCTACAATTGAATCTCCCCCACACCCTACATCCACTAAAGAGAAGTTATTGGAACTCTCTGATCCCGTCTTGCTTGGGCAACTTTTTAACATTTCCAGGTTATTGGCCTTTCAATTAATTGTACATTAAGGTAGCACCCCACCCTAGCAAACAGTCCATATATTTCCTTACTGTGTTCACTAAAGCCTGAAAGTATATCTGTGTTGGTAAATTTATCTGTGTTGAATGGAACCCTTTTCCCAAAGATTTGCTTGATGCAAACTCTGGTATATTTACTCAGAAATATCAGACATTAGTTGCTGTCCACTCCAAGATTTTTCTGATTCATTATAGGAACCTAATATGTTCTTAAATTTTTGGGTCTTGAAATGTGATAAAGAAACAAACAAACTGCATTTCTGAGCCTTGTCAGCCCCATTCCTAAATAATCCCACCTGGGAGTTGACTATTACCATCATCATGTCTGTGTATTATTTTTCTGTTAGTTACTTGGTTTTTGATGTCTTATTTTTAAAGATGTTTTTCTACGTTTAAGAGGATGATGAGGGAAGCATAACCACACACATTCAATTATCTTTTTTGCTGAATTCCTCAAAACAGTTGGAAGACCTGTATTCTCTTACCCCAGATTCCAGATTTCTACATTAGATAACATATATCTGTCCTCCTCGCAGGTAAACTTGCATAATTATGTAATTATGGAAAAATAATAATTTCTGTTCCTGTAATTTTTAAACTGAATTTATACATTCTGATTGTCCCTGTTTGCATTATGGTTTTGTTTCATGCTGTGCAATATTGAGCAGTAAATTATAACAATAATCAGTGTTGTGCACTGTTTTAAACATTTAGGCAGAGTTCACACATTCAAAGAAAGTTGGTTTCTAACACCTCATAGATTCTTGTACTTCACCCCAGAAACATGCTAACCTAGCCTTTTTAAAATATTTTCCTCCCTTTTCTTTTTAATTCTGGTGTTTTGTTTCTGTGTGTGAATAAATCCTCCATTCCTCCAAAACAACCATCCCTTCGAGATGTCTGTTGTTCATGGGTTTTTCCTCACCCACCCACCTGCCATTAACTACTTGGTTACCACTTGAAATACTTCATCATCGAGATTCAAACTCATTGTCCCATGGCCATTGTTGCTTAGCAGAACACCCATGCTTGCTTTCTACACGAACACACACACAAATTAATAACTGAGTGGAACTCCTCCTCCTCTGTGCTCCAGAAGGAGCTGCTCCAAAAAGAAGCCATTTATAGTATCAATAAGCTGCTTCTCCAAACCATGTACAGATGTGTTATTCAACCAGTTAATATTGGGGTAGTTAAAATCACCCATTATTATTTTTCTGGCAGATTTTGCCACTTCATTAATATCTTTCAACATACTGAGTTGCTTGGCTGTTCCTTCTTTTACATGGCTTATATCATATCATGCCATCACAGCATATTCTGTAGTTTTGAGTTAATTGCCCAATTAACAGTGGTATTCATGAAGTGCTAGGAAAATTCCACAACTAATGATTTGGACAATTTCAAAATAGGTTGGTATTTCATAGTTTAAAATGTCAAACATGCCAATAGCTGCAAGCTTAAGACTGTGCAGGCTTAGAACCCAAAAGCTCGAAAATTCTGCATCTCAAAAATCATAATTCACCCCTCAGAAACATGTTTCCCAGACCCAAGTATATCACTGTAGGGAAGTTCTGCACTACATTAATTTCTTCTTAGACCAGTGAGGTGGAAGCATGAAATGGAGCTTCCTTGGTTTTTCTGTATTTTGTGAGAATATGGAATAAATAGATACCTTCTGGCAGCAGTGAATGCACCCTCACCCCCGGCCTGGCCCCAGATGGTGCTTATGGCAGCACTGGGGACACTGCTGCAATAATGGTTGTTTATATGCTTACCAGACCCAGGAAAATGAAGATGTGAGTGAGTTGGAAGGCTATAGATTTGCTAGGGCACATTGTACTTTTCTTTCCCGTTGCCTGGATTAGGTAGGGATATTAACAATGCGTAGTTAGCTTTGATGGGTCATTGTTCCCAGATGCAACTGAGAGTTGCCAATAGACTCTCTAGGCAGTGATCTGATTTTTTTTGTTTTGTCTCACCAGCTGCCATGCAGAGATGCCAGGGGATACAGTGCCTCTCCTTTCTGCCTTTTCTCTCTAACTTCTGTGCCATTTGTGAGTTGTAGGACTGAGGTCATTGCATGGAATTAGTTTACAGAGTCTGGGGAAGGGCTGGGGCTGTAAAATAATTTCATTATCACTACTGAAGAAAGACGGTATTAATTTTAAGTCTCAGGGTCAGAGACATGGGTGTAATAAGGGAGACAAGCCACTACCTCAAAGCTAAAGGATCACAAGCTCAGGGGGCATTTTTAACATTTCACACAGAATCACAGAATATCCTGAGTTGGAAGGGACCCACAAGGATCATTGAGTCCCACTCCTGGCCCTGCACAGGACAAATCACACCCACAAATATCACACCCTGTGCCTGAGAGCATTGTCCAAATGCTTCTTGAGCTCTGGCAGGCTTGGTGCTGTGACCACTGCCCAGGGGAGCTGTTCCAGTGCCTAAACACCTCTGGAAATCAGGAAAACAACCTTTTCCTGATATACAACCTAAACTTCCCCTGACACTATTAGAGCATTTTGAATTTCCCTACTTATCCAGTCTATTGAGACTGTATTGGTGATCTAATGCAAACTGTTCAGAGGTGTATAATACATATGTGATTAAGGCTTTAATTCAGGAAGGTGCTTTAAATACTTTGAGGTACTTCATTGCAATAGACAGGATTTTGCAGGAGTTAAAATCCTGTGTATACTGAGGTCTTTGCTGTAATTGTAATGATTAGGCAAGTATGGCTGCTGGATAGCTCTTTTTAAAAATTAAATTACTGAAATACTGTGTGGTTTAGATCTTCCTTTTAGTCCTTCTTGGAGTTGTGGCAGATTCTTTAGGATGTTATCATTTACATTTTATAACAAAAATGTAGTGAATTGTCTTGTCTCATTTCTCTTGGCAACTCAGCAAACTATCATTAACATTTTTCATCAGTATTCTGTTTAGAGTTTTCTAAACTGAACAGTATAGTGGCAACAGCTCATTTTTAGATGCTGTTACAGTTCTTTCACATCTTTATAGTACTGTAGTAAAGCTGAATTTACTGGCTACCTTGAAAGCAGAGTAAGGCAGCAGTAGAATCTACATTAAAGTGATTCAATACTCTTTAGAGAAAAGCCTGCTTAACATGAGATCAGATACAGTATGTGTTTTGGGGGCAGTTTCATAAGGATTGCCAATAAACTTGAACGCTACCAACAACAGCTGCTTTTTGAAATATTGCTCTGTCCAGCCCAATGAAATTTAGGGGATTTTTCTTTGCCTTGTAAGCACATGTGATCGACATTAACATTCAGGGGAGCAGCACCTGCAAATGGAAGGGAGGCTGTATCCTGGAGGACTAATTTGGTGGTGTAACTTGGTGAAGATGGGAGGGATCAGCTTCCATGAACTTGTTTCTCCTTGAGAGTTAGTGCCAGTCTCCAGTCTCTGGGGTAAGTACCATGCTCTGATGGATTTTTCCTAAGTCTTCTTGGTGGCTGTCTAGATTCTTTCCAGTGTGGGTGCAGAGAGAGGATATTTTTCATACATTTTCATGAGCTAAGAAAATGCAAGCTCTTCAAGGTCATTCAGTGTTTGAGTCCAGGCAGGTTGACCTGTGGTTGTTCCTAGTTTTATGGCTATGAGCAGCTCATTTAATCTTTGTTTCCTTTCTTAATCTTTGATAATTTAATTTTTTTAAAACTATAATCATAGAAGGGATGGCAAATTCTGGTGCCCAAAAGAGGGATTAACCCCCTTATGGCTGTAACACTGCTTTCAATTATTGCAATTATAAATACAGTAGTTGCAGTAACAACTGCTACTGCTTGTATTACCATTCAGTAGAGGCAATTTTAAACATGTTAATAACTCTCAAGCTACCCACATTCACTATGAAGTATCTTATTGCTTTTAAATGGTACATGGTTCTCCATGTTCTACTTATTCTAGAAATTATACATGTTTCTTCCCTTTTTAGCATTTTTCAATAAATATGTGCCAAAGGCTTGATTTCAGATTAGGCTTCAGTTGTAGAAATATCCTCTTCAGCAAATCATAATTTTAGGGACTATTGCACCTATATATCTACAGGATAAAACTTGGAGTTTTTTTTGTGTAAGAAATGTTCATGCAGTTCCCATCTAGTACAACAGAGCATTTAGTGTTCATCAAAGAAATGCTTTCACTACCTTGAATGCAGTAGTTTGATGTTATTTCTTTCAAAATGTGAGAGGTTTTAAAATTTTTTTAGGTCAGAGTTCATAAGTTAATTGCATTGGAGCCTTAATTCAATTAAAGTTTTTGTTTTACTCCCAGGTAGGAACTATAAAACTAAGTGAACACCAAAATAATTTCCTTCTGCTATTAACCAGTTGCACTAATTCTACAACTGAAAAACAGCAGGGATGTAAAAAGTAATTGACCATTCATTGTTAATATAATCACAGTATTACCATTAATTATGATAGTGAAAAAATTAAGTATTACAAACTAAACAGAATAAAAGAGAATTATTTTTGCAGTTAAAAATAGAATTGGCAATTAAGAGTTAACTTAGTAAATTAAAATGAACTGGTGAGAGAGCATAGATATGAGTAGTATAATATAAGTTCCAAGATCTAGAAATATTTTGTGTTTTATCCAGCAGCAAACTAAAACTTTATTTTGTGGAAAACAGTATTTATAGTAAATATATTAAACTTTGTCTTTATAATTTAATATTCATTGTTGATAATGCTCAAAAATTTGAAGAACTGGTGTTTAACCTTCAGGTTAGGAGTTCCCAAATAATTGAATAGTGCAATTAAAACAGGTGTTTTTACCCTTCCAGTAATGCATATGAAAAGTCACTGAAATATGTTACAAATATGTAATTCTGTCCAGGGAAGGTATAAGTGATATTACTAAAGGGAACAGTTTTAGCCTTTAGCTCTTTGCACTGAAAACTAGACTACTTAGCTGAGTCAAACTCACTTTCTAGTTTCTCTGCCAAATTTCACCAAAGATTTCTTCGGTAGTGTTGCAAAAGTCTATTTGCAAAACCACTTTCTAAGCCTGACAAAGCTGAAAGAAGTGTTGAATTCTGCTGTCCTAAAGTGTTCTGTCTCTCTTCAAAGATGTAGGATTACAATTTTTGGTATTTTTGTGAGTGGAAGGGAGAGGTTATCTGGTGTTAGGGAAAGCAGCATTTTTTTTAATACCTTTTTTTTTTTTTTTTTTAAGAAAGCAAATACATGTCTCACCAGAACAACCTCCTGGAATAGCCCCTTATGCAGTGTTTAAGGCCAGTTCATTTGAAACAACAATTCTAAAAACGGGGATTAAAGAAAGAAAAGGATGATTCCTAATTACAGCTATTTCCTGGACCATTTGTGTTTTGCTGTCAAGATTTGGAAAGACCTTAGAGTTTACAAACTTTAAACTCTAAAGGTGATCCCAGACACATCCTGTTCTTGGTTAAAGGTTCTGCTATATCACTACTAGGACAAAAAAGTGAAGTGCGTCTCCACCAGCTGCAGAGAAAGAAGGTGATTTGAATGTTAATGAAGGACAGAAGTTTCATAGTAATAGAAAAACAGAGGCTCTATAGATAAGAGAATATTTTCCCAGGATGTCTCAGTCTGCAGTTGTTGTAACCGGAGGAAGTAATATTACTAAGGAAGTATTTAAATGTCTTTAACAGATATTAGATGATGAAGTGGAGTAGTCATTATATTCCTATCCAAGCTCCAGTGCATGAGAGGTCTATTGAAACAAAGTCTTTTGAGAATATCCACTTAGTCCTGTTTCTAGACTCCCAGATTAATTTGGACATCCTATTAATCTACAGAGTTCTAACACAAAAGATTTCTCAGAGAAGTTGCTAAAGTTTCTATTTAATATGGTAACAAAGATCATAAGGTTCAATGTTTTTATAAATTTAAATGCTGACACTCCCCTCCTGCCCTTCTGTCTTGGCTGGAAAAAAATCCCTGACCTAACAACGTTGAAATTGTTCCTTGATATTTCCACGTGAGTTTTTTTTACCTGTCTTTTACCTGACTGTGCCCTTGAATTGTTCATAGCTCTTGATGCAAACATAAGAATTCCTTTTTACTCCTGCTTTCTGTTTGGATCTGGTCATTCATTGTTTCAGGAGCCCTGTGACACAATCCATTCTTTTTAACTGTCTGATCCACTCGTGTTGGTAGTCCTGCAAACACAAACTGGCATTCAGGGCCTTTTGTGCCATTGCCCCTCTAGTGTTAGAGTCAACCTACTTATACTTTGAGGTATTCAAATCACAGAATGGCCTGGGTTGGAAGGGACCTTAAAGATTATCTCATTCCAACCCCCTGCCATGGGTAAGGACACCTCCCACTAGGGCAGGTTGCTCAGAGGCCCATTTAACCTGGTCTTGAACACTTCCAGGGATGGAGCAGCTACAGTTTCTGGGGCAACTGGTTCCAGTGCCTCACCAGCCTCATAGTGAAATTTCTTCCTAACATCTAATCTGCACCTCTCCTGTTTCAGTTTAAGTCATTCCTCTGCGTGCTGTCACTAGATGCCCCTGTAAAAACTCCCTAGTTGGCTTTCTTGTAGCCCCATTTAGATACTGGAAGGCTGCTCTGAGGTTTCTGCATTAGGTTTGGTTATTATTAAAAGTATTATTATTGGTGTTCTCAGCAGCTGTTGGGTTTTTTTTAAGCAGATTAACAGGAAAGTAGCAGTGAGTTCACAATAGCACTACAGAATTGCTCAGAGAATGGTTGTGAACCTATAAAGGTACTGCGTTTGTCATTCTGATGGATGATTTTTCCTTCCCATGAAATAAGGGAAGCAATCCTTCCTCATTCTTCTTAGTTTTCCCTAAGCAGAGGCATATATTTGGTTGCCAAACTCTCCTTTCCATTCTTCAACTAATCCCAGGGAAAGATAGAAATATGTCAAAAAGCCCATGACACATGGTAGATGAGCAGTTCTTTGCTCCCTGGGCACTCATCTGTAGTTCTTGACAACCCTACGCTTTCTCTTGCTCTTATTTAGTATCTTGATGGAATTGCTGTGGAATCCATTAAGATTAAATTTCTGCCATACATAGGAGATATGTGGCTTTCTGGAATAATAAAGCCCAATTCTGGCTCTCTGAATATCCAGTAGAGAGCAGAATGAAGATCAAACTGGCTTAAGCTACAACTGAGGAACATGCAACAAGTGGTGTCCTTCCAAAATGTCTTTCTCTGTTACTCTCTGTTGACTGCATCTCACATTGATCTGATAGATTTCAGATAAATATGCATAATACTCACTTTGCAGGAGGAAAAAAGGGAGCTGTGTAACAAAGTGTTATTTCAAAATGTTGATTTGCTATGACAATGGAACAATGAGCTCTCTTTTCCCCTTAGAGTCTGTTTTTTAGCTTCCTTTTTCCACATGCCCACCCTGTAATTTCTTCTGTGTGAGATGACAAACTCAGAAAAGCACTTAGTTAAATAGGCTTATTGACTATTACATTTCTTGCTAACTATCTTCGAGTACCCACTGTTGTATGATACTGATATCATTACCATGATATCTGAGTAGCTTCCAATAATTTTTTTTTTAATAATGCTAACTTTAGATAATTTAAAAGGAGGGAAGTAAGAGCTTTGCTCACAGTTTCCAGTCAGGATTGGAAACTCATATACAGAGTTTTGAGAATCTTCTCTTGCATTTTATAGTGACACTGGTCGAAGATACAGAAATTTTAAGTTAGGTTGGCTTTTTTTGTTAGTTTTTCTTTTTTTTTTTTTTTTTTCCCCGCAGGATATATCTGTATTCAACAAACAGGGTGAATTAGCCTCTGCTGGGGGGTTTGGTATTACCATTACAAGTTCAATAGAATTATTTTGATTTGCCTAATCTAAATTTAGCTTTATACCTCTAAACTATATCAAAGTGACTTTTGTGAAGTCACCCCTTTTATTTATTCATCTCATAAAATTAGTAAAATGTCAGTGGTGTCATGGGATCAAATATGCAGATGCTCCTTCTTTTTCCTATTTTTGCACTTGTACAGGGAGACGCTTAAGGTTAATTTTGGATGGATAGTAGAAGCTAAGTGAGCAAGTAACATGAAGAGCTCTGGAAGCTTAGACATGTCATCCTGGCTCTTGTCTTTAAATATAATGCAGTCTGTTGTCATGTGCTGGTAAATGTCATCTGAGTATTCTTTGGACTATTTGTCTCCACGTGCTGCTGGCACATGCACATATTTCTGTCCATTTTCTAATAACCCATACTGGACTTTTCCTGTGTTAACATCCATTTCTGAATGCAAACCAACTCTGCCAGCAGGAGAAATTTGTATCTGTTCCATACATTAGTACAATCATGACTTAGAAGGCCACTCATTAATTCCTTCCAGCTAAAGTTTCTTATTCTATATTAGAGTGTGAAGGTGTCTCCTTTTGAGGCAATTAATTTCAAACTGTTTTACATCTCTGATTTGTTCTATCAAGTGGTATTGGACACAAAAAAGCCAGAATCTTCCCTGGTACAGCCTTTAGCAATGTTTCTGTGCAATTACTGAGGTAGAAAAAAAAGGGAAAGGGTAATAATTCTCAATGCTTGTTTTCTTACAATAGAAGGTATGTGCGTAAATCAGATATGGACTATAAATCAGAGTTATTTTCATTAATTCTCTGGTTAATGTTTTGTTCATATTTATATGTTGGAAAGATGATTCTGGAGAACAGCTGAGTAGGAGGATTCTTTTCTGTAGTCAGCCCTGACTGACTTTGAAGTGATCTCCTTTTCTGTCTGTGAGAACATATCATTCTATAGTAGATGCGATCTGCTGGATGTGCTCTTGAAGAAACAGACAAATTAGCAACATTTTCCACTGGCAAATGTCCAGTGAAAAATATTTCTTATAGTTCTTGTATATCTTTAAACTTCATCTGCATGCTTTAATTTTTGTGTCTCAGTAATCTGCTTACAGGGTAGAAGTACCTGCAGAGTTAAAAGTGGTCCCAGCTTTTGACCACAGAATATTTTATTCCAGAGCACTTCTAAAGTATCAGAAAACTTAATAACCACAGTATCAGTTTCAAAATGCCAGTTTCACTGTGTATATCTAGGGAATCTTCAGACACCTGCCTCTGACAATCTTAACAACAGACCCTACCAGCACCTCTGTGACCAGTAATTTCTGTCAGAAATCCCAGCAGATTTCTGTCAGAGTTTTGCTTTAGGTTTGACAAAAGTTTGAAGCCGGCCTGGTAGTTGTAATAAGTTTTACAGAATGCTGGAATAGTTGAAAAATTCCTCTCAGCTCAATTCAGGAGTCAAAATCCTTCTGCAAGTTTAAAGTATCAATGCTTATAAGTGTCCAAGCCATTACTTGTAAAACTTGAGTGAGACTTCACATTTGTAGTTAAATTTGAATTTTCTTCTTTAGGATCCTTTAAAATACATTAAAACAAGTTTGCTGTTGAAAACAGGATGAACAGAGTTTTGCTAACAGACTAATTAAAAGTTTAATCAGCTAACTGTACATTTTAGTATTTCTGAAGCCCAGAGCTTCAGTGGAGCTCAGATTGCTCTGTGAAAACACGTTTGTGCAATGATTCTATTTCCTCCTTTTGACTGTTTTGAGTACAGCTTCAGTGTGCTATGGTGACAGGGAGAGGAGTGGAGCTGCCTCACCCTCTGAGCAAATAGCTGAATCCAGGAAATGTAGTTCTTAGTGGTAAACTTATGGAAAGGGATCAAAAGTATTCTGTCAGGTAAAAAAGTTAGGGAAAGCTAATTTATTCTTTCATTTTTGAGTTTTTTGAGAGTTACCTTTTCAATACTTGTTCCTTTGAGCTCTGAGCTGGGTGGCAAGTTGCCACTTGTTTGTTTGTCCTATTCTTTAGTGTGTTCTTAAAACCTTTGGGATATTAGTTCTGAAGATTTTATGTGCTACTCTGTCTTATTGCAGCTAAAAGCTAGGTTTCTTTCAGTAGAATACATTAAATGCATATGACAGAGAAACACAAAAATACGTGGAAAAAGTGAACTGGATAATGAAATTCATTGTGGTTTGTAATAAGTAAGAACATGTGTTGCTATCTGCTATCAAATATTGACCTATGGTGAATTTTTTTTTTCACTGAATATCAAAGATCAAAAACCACCCACAACCTACCTTGTGCAACCAGCATGGATTTGCCATTGACTTTCATTTATTGGCTCCAGCAAAGCCAATTTGACTGCAAACTTATTTTTTCACTTGAGGAAAATGAAACTTTTTATCATGAGTATGTTCAGCATGCCATGAAGAAAACTTGTTTCAGCTTATACTTCATTGCTTCTGGTTTGTTCTGTAGTATAGTGAGATTTTTATATCAGGAGTGTGTTCAGAGCATAATGTAATTGACCTAGACTGGAACAGGATAGCACAGAGGTCCCAGAATTTTGGAAGTTGAACGTAAAACAGACCAATTCCTTAACTTACAAGTAAAATTTACTACAGTTTAGTAATTGTAAGCCTTTGCATGACTGCAACCTGCTACATTACAAAACCAGGGCATAGTTAATGAAATAGGCAGTGTCTTCTAAAGGAAAGCCAGAGAACCTGGCAGACAGCACTAAAACGCATAGGTATAGGTAGAGTTGTTTAAAAAATGGGAGGTACCTATTCTAAGAATTGGTTATCACATTACATACACAATATGGATTATTATCTATTTATTGATTAGTAAAAATACTTTCAAATATATATTTAATTATTATAAAGTAGTTGTATATGAAAAGCTTAAGCTCAATTAGAAAACAGAACAGGAAGACTGATTCTATGGATGCAGGATAGGCCTGACCCTAAATGACACAATGACCATCCACTTTTAATAAATCAGATGAGGCTTGTAGTCCTAGAGCAATAAATACAGTCTTGGAGCATCACTCTGCATAGAATAAGTAGGAACTGGCAGTTGTGGTGTTCTGAAGGATACACTGATGTGCATCAGTCCAGCTGAAGGTTGATAATTAACTTATGCTAAAGTGTTGTAGTGAATCAGTAAGAAGTATTCAAGGCATGTGGTCTGTTGTAGAGCTCTAAATAAAGGTGTTGTACTTCTGTTGGTACACATGCTCAGAAAAAATGAGCATACCTGAGGTTAATATTTTTCATGAGCAATTTGTGCTGAATGCTCCTTTTTGGTTCTTCTTGTCCTTGATTTTTGTTGGATAGACCTTTGATATTTTGAAGTTAGGATGTAAATTGGTAGGACACATCTAGGACAAGGAAATGGATTCTTATCCAGATTTTAAAAATGAGAACCATATCGTTTAAGAGCCAGCCACCTCAGGTGAGTCTGTAGGAATCATTTGATGCAGTAGATGAGGCAAGTTTTACAAATGACATAAACATACATATAAGTCAATAGTTTCACTTTCAGCATCCTGTACAAAGCAAAACACATCTGGATGAGTGATCTGATTTGCTTTTGCCCTGCAAAGCCATGAAGTCCAATTTGTCTTTCTGATGCAGACCATCCTGGGTAGATTAAATTAAAAGAGGAAAAATGGACACTTGGCAAACCTAGCAGCTATTTTTGTACACTCTTGGAGCTGATAAGAATAATCACAGATTTAAATGTTACCTTGCCTTGCACAGAAACCAGATTTAATAAATGGCTTTGACTTTTTCATGAATCACTGAGCACCCTGTTTCACTAATATGACCAAGGTGGGGGAATTGGGAGGAACAGGACTATGAAAGATGCTATAAGGCTACTGATGGAGTGTTGTATAATTTTACTAGTTGAATAACTGCTTTTAACTACTAAACTCTCTCTGATTAAAATAACAATCGAGCTTGTAATTTTTCTGAACAGCTGCTGCTACAGGGGGTCATTACCTTGGAGAGCTTTGAAATAATCGTACTCCTAATACATGAGTTATGTAGTCTCATGTTTTACAGCAATGCACAAAGTTTAAAAGTCTATAGTAGAATGTTATTTGAAAGCTGTCAAACCATGTTAAAAAAGACTGCATCGTCAAAGGCCCTTGTGGCCAGGATTCAACATGTAGCCTTGTCTTACTCATTATAAAATGCATGTTTATAAAGTTCCACAGAGCATCCAATTCCCAATTCACTTATATCAGCAAGACTTAACTTGCTCATTAATCTAAATTCTTTTGCAACTTTAATCTACATGTTTAATTAATCATAAAATGAGGCGGTAAGTAATTTCAGCAATGTGTGGCTTGTTATCAGATGCATTTAATCACTCTTCTGTGAGCTCATTTGGAAACACCTGAAGATGTCGAGAGCAGTTTGAATAAGCATAAATTATTCTTTGTCAGTGTACTTCACTCAACTAATAAGACATTAATTTAAAAGGCACTGTTCGTCATTTTTAGATCTTCACCAATATTTTTAGCTTAGCAGTATAAATCTAATTGTACATACTGTATTCCCAACATAGAGCCCAACATTGAAAAGAGTAAGAGTTATATTGAATTCATTTTTCTTATTTACATGTAATTATATCATGTAATTGTAATTTGAATGAGGATTAACCATAGGTATCGAATCTGTTAACTGTTCAAATGTTTTTGGAATAAGCTGCTAATTACTTGAAATGCTAAAGAATATCAGATGGTACAAAGAGTTATAGATTCAGTTTTTGCTTTACAGATAATAGCTCTTCTCATATTTGGAACACTTGTCACATAGTAACTTGCTGTGGATATATCTAAGTAGCTCAAATATAGGTAGGATTAGCTTTCAAAAATATGGAAACAAAGACTGCAATATTGCTGGGCCCATTACATGAATAGCTGGTCTTTCATGTGCTTATGCAGGATTACATTGAATGGAAAATAATATTCTTACTTTTCCTAGTCACCTAACTATTACGTAGTTAGTGATGCATTCTAAAAAAAAAAAAAAAAAGACATGACCTCAGAGCATGTATTTTAAAGGAGCTGAATAAGTCATACATCTCTTCATGTCATGAAAACAGGAATTAAAATCATATTTTATTGAATGCCATCACCTGTCTCTCTCTGCTGTAAGAGAGAATGACATTCTGTAAGAATAATTATTCCATTGGAGGCAAATTTATTTGCTTGCTATGGAGCATCTCAGTTAATCTTGTGTTTGAACAGTGGACAACATTCAATAGTTGACTGGTATGTTCCAGTATGGATCAAAACAGAAAAGGGGAGGATATACCATTTTGCCATGAAGTACAAATCACTTCGCCAAATTTTTTTTCTGCTGTATTTAATGTCTGTGAATGAACTCTTGTTTTCTCTGACAGAGCAGTGCTCTAACAAGAATAATATTGCTGTAAGTGCCCTGCCATGTTAAAGTTGCTGCACCATTTATACTATAGCAATAAATTGTGGCAGTTGATCCTTTTTCCCCTGCTGTCTACGTGTTCCTTTCTACTACAATTTAGGTTTTATTTTTATTCAGCTGCCTTTTGCAGATAGAACTTATTGTTTGTTTCTAGAGTGCTAAGAGTTTGAGAACAGTAAACCTTTTGCAGCACCTATCACCAGGCTGGACAGTTTAACAACGTTTTATGAAACCACAAAAAACTATGTAGAGATTACATTTAGGGTCTGACTAAAACACATACAAACAAGGAAATATGAGCTCCTTCTAGGCCTTGCTCCATGTAAACCTTTATTCCAGCTTATTTACTCCATAGACCACAATGAATCCTTCACATGTGTTACTTGGCTGGTTTTTGTCTGCAAAATGTCTCTTGAAACACCTATGGTTGAGTTCCAAGATAAAAAAGAAAATGTCTTAGTTCAGTAAACTGAAAAATAACCAGTTCAATTTTTCTGTAATTGCTCCTAAGTTAGAGAGTTATCAATGTCTGACTGTAAATAATTCAGTATGTATGGATGGAGGATTTTCAGGAATCTTTCAGTCTGTTGCTGTGTTTATAATTTGAACCATTGTTACCTATGTTCAAGTAGCTGATTTTTTTTTTTTTCCTGTGGGTAGCCTAAGATGAAGACTTATTCTTGTTTTTTTGCCCCCCCTTTTTAATTTTAAAAATTTTTCTAGATCATGGACAACCAGAGCTAAAATGTGAGAGTGTTGTAAGAGATCTTAGAACAAAAGGCATCATTATTACCATTGCTTTGTTAGATAGCTGATATATAACTTGTGATAACTCTAAGAAGAAAAACACATGTACTTCGTTAGACAGTAAGTGAATTTGTCAAGTTTTCTGCTAATCACATTGACCTTTGAAGGGAACCTTCTAATCACTTGTTTATATAAAAATTGCAGAGAGTCCATGCTAAATAAATCCGATTTGCATAGTATATTTTAGCCTTTTCTAATTGTTTGGATGTACCTGTTATCTGCTTCAAGCCAAAAATATTTATTGACTTTATGGGCTCATATGGGATGTTTTAAATGGAAATTCTTCATAAAGATACAGCTTTTACATTTGCAAAAGCCTGTGTTTTCCTTTTGCAAGTGAGAATCCTGTCTTTGACAGGAAAATCTTTCATTAAATTCCAGGGTTTAAAACTTGAATGAACAGTCCTCCCTCGAAGAAGGAAAGCAAATCAAAAGAATAATTTCTGCCTCGTCAAATTTGTGACTTTAAAGTTTGCATTTCCAAATGTTTCTGTTTCTATGACTCTTAAATGTAAGACGTAAGACTACTTGAAATTGTACAGAAGAAGATGAGATTCTTCTGCTTCCATTACTCTGTCATGACTTGAACAAAAAATCCTGTCCCAAACCCCGAAAATCCTACATTTGTAAGAGGTGGCATCATGGTGTTCTGCCATAAAGCTAAACTTGGAGAAATAGTGAGATACCATAACAGCAGAGGTGCTTGTATTAGAGCACCTGGTTAATTTTACTTAAATATTCCAAGGCAGACAACAAAGTTCTTGAAGAAAAAGATACAATTGCTCAGCCCCGGTTGCTTTGTATCATTTTAGCTTAGTACAAATTCAAGTAGCTACGTGGAAGAATCATGTCAGAAAGTCATATATGTCAGGAAGCAAGTGAAATAGCTAAATTTTCCCAGAAATGGAGGAATAGTCAGTAGATGCCATAGAAATTTGACTGAATCTGTGGAATGCTATGTTACAAGGTCACACCTACAATGAACAAAGAATTGAAAAGCTAGCAATGGCTTGAAAAAACAAATATGTTTATTTGGTGAACACTCTCCTAAAAGGGAGGAAACATAATTACAATTCTCTCAAAACTTTATTTGCTCTGATAAATATGACTGTGAAATATTTCATTTTGAAAATGTCCAACTGGAGGGAAGTGCTAATCTATGGTTTCTAGAAGCGTACTTGCAGTTTTTTAGCTACCTTTGAGTGGTTAGGCCTCATTATTGTTAGAAAGCAAAGGATCTGGCAGCCAAGCACAACTTCAGTTTTGAAACAAAATTTCAAAATGTAAATCTCTTAGCTGAGGGCTGTGAATCTTATGGTTTTTTTACTAGTTATGTGCGTTTGAGAGACTGTTCCCTCTTTTACCAAAAGGTGAATCTGACTCTTCTTCTTGTGTCAAAATATGAATTTGAATTAATGACCTTTTCCTGTTTCTAAAGAAAGTGCCCCACTCTGTGCTTCAACTTTGTTCTTTGTGGCATGTGAAACTTCTGACTGTTGCATGAAAAACAGATCTTGTGCTAATTCATTTGTATGTGAATTTATGAGATTTTGATGCTTGAAATTGGTCATTTGGGCCAAAATGCAAGTTCAGTCCTGGTGGTGTACTACATCTTGTCCCGGTGTCTTACTTAGTGTACAATTATCCATTATTTCAAAATTGTTGTAGATTCTCATGTTGCGAAGGATCCACATAAATGAGTAATGATCTAAGGTACAGGAAGAGTCCCGAGTTACTTAAGGCATTGAATTTGGCCAGTAGTTGTTCTTTTTGGTGTAAAATTAGTTTACTGTAAGAAGAATTTTTACATCACAAAATGCAGCTTGTGAACACTGCATTCTGCAGGATGTCCCGAAAAGGGAAATACAGCAGATTATCAAAGGAAAAAGGAAATTATAAACTTCCTGCAATTTCCTAGACATTAAATGGGAGAATTCTTAGTACTATCACACCAGGCTTTATTACATTTAGGTGATTGAAAAGCTTAAAATTTGCACAGAGAAAGTAAAAAAAAAAAAAAAAAAAAAAAAAAAAAAAAAAAAAAAAAAAAAAATTAATTATTTTTAGATGCATACAGGAACCTCCAGAGACATGTACTTAATGCTGTGGGAGTTCTGAAACAGGCAGTATCTTTCTAACAAACATGTGACAGCCCTCAAGTTTGCTTCAGAGACTATGTCTGACAAAAAGAAATCATTGACAGTAGCAAACTTTTAAAATACTTACTATTTGCCCTTGAGAACATCATTTGTCACCAGTGCTGTGGCTACTTTGGGAAGAAAGAAATCTTGAAAAGCCCAGGAAAATATTTTTGTGAATTTTAGACAAGCCTTTTTGGAGTAGTACAGCACTCTAAAGTTGATTTACATGTCCCCCCACAAATAAACTCTATACCCATTGCTTGATTCATTCAGGTCTGTGTTTGGGAGAAACTTGACACAAAAGCCTCCCATTGAACCAAAGAACATTTTGGTTCCATGAAAATTAAAAGATTAATAGAATTTTTTGTATTATAGATGTAAATAATTTTAGACATGCCTATAAAATAAAGGAACAAAATAATTTAGAAAACCCCACAAACATCACAAGCCCCAAAATACAATAGGGAATAATAAAAAGAGGAGGGGGAAATACATTTTTTGAAAAAAATGGCCTGCATTTGTATTATGAATTGCAGGTCAGTTCTGTAACAATAGTAAACTTTAAATATAATTTCTTTTTTGAAAACAGAGTCTTCCCTTGAAGTTAAGGAAATCTTTGTACTTCAGGACCGATTTTTCCACTTAAACTCAGTTTGGCAAACTTTTCAACAAGCCCATGGTAGAACATGTCTAAAAGCTTCTCCTAATACCTCATACCAGTGAACGATCTGTCAATTATTTCATTATTCTGTAGTTATTAACAAATTTTTAATAATCTGTAATACCTGTCAAAGGCAAGGCAGGCTTTGGGAGGCATGAAATCCACAGGTAAGGGTACTGGGTTCATTTTCATGGCCCACAGGTATCTGTAGAGGAACCCTGGCACAACAAGGAATTTGCTGCTCAAGGACAGGTCAGCAGGGGTGGAGAGCCCTCCCATACTGGTGTTTCTTGACCAGCTAGATAAATGTCTTTACAGTTTTCCCTGGTTATTTTTCTTAGGAGTTGAAAATGAATGCAAATTTTGATCTCTGGCTTGTTGATATGCCCTGTGTTACTGATATTCTTACTGCTTGGACAACTGGCTACTGACCATTACATTCGGTGATAAAAGAGCCATGGAGAAGTAGGTGGTTTTTTTTTTTTTGAGCAGTCTTTGTTAAAATTGTGCTTTCATCTCCATGGTATCACAAGGGCACTTTGTAACAAAAAAGGCAAGTCACCACCTTTAAAATAATAATCTTGACTTTTAATTAACCAAGTGTAACCATTGTGACTTTTATTCCTTTATTTCTGAGTTCTGAGGTAACCGAGAGCCTGTTCTCTATGACACAGATTTTTTTTGTTGTGGTGCCTTAATGAAACGTGCCAAATGATAATGTGTCTTGTTAGAAGTGGAAATTGAATTCTGAGTTATAGCCTGTCCTTCATATCATCCTCATTTTGTAAGGGAGCGAGCCTGCTTGGCCTAAATCTTTCTCAAAGGGAAAATTTCAGACCCAAAAGGCTGAGAGTGGTTGATAGAACTGCCTATATGTTAATCTATATAATGCTGGAAAAAAAACCAAAGTCTATTTAAAAATAAGGTTGTGAAGGTTCATTGGTGCTGTGGATATTAAAAGAAATGTAAAATTGTATGAGATAAAAGAAAAATGGACAACATAAAGAAGACATGAGAACTTGTGGGAGGAACTTTGTTTTACTGAATAAGATTAAGGCCCAGTAGTAATTCCTGGAATCTTTTATTAAGTGCTGCTATATTTTAGTTATAAAATATAATCTAAACTAGTCACCTGGTCTAAGAAAGATACTAAACACTGCTCTAAAATACTAAACCCCACAAAATTGGTGTGGTCTATTTAGAATCAAAGCAAAGCCACAACAAAAAGCTCCTCCCCCTCCATTTCTCTAAACTTTCAAGGGGTAGGAGTACAACTTTGATCCTCACGAGAAATTCAAAAGACCTTGGTGGGAGTAAGGAAGATAAATGTCTGAACTAGCCTTTCTGTATAGGCACTGATTTAGAGCTGAGTGTAGGGAATGGCAAAGAGTAATCCTTGAAGCTTGATGACAACACACAAAGCTGTAGGAGACCGTATGTGAAAGACAGGTTGTTTGTTCTGATGGTAGAATGTTTGAGCATAGTATGCTGACTGAATAAGAGACACATTAAATGCCTCTGGAAAACTGCAATTGGCTTTTCAAGAAAAAATTGGCAAACATTTGTGATCCATACTGGAATGGGAAGTGCCATATCCCAGTCCCTTAAGGCTGTTGCAACTCAGCTGAATTTCTCATCTGTCAGGAGAGAGAAGATGCACAAGTGAAGATCTGTGGTAGGGGCTCTAACCAGCAAAGAGAGAGGGAGGGTGTAAGTGAGAGATTCCTCTTCAGCTTTGACAGTACCAGGCCTTCCCAATATCTCTGGCAGTTCAGCTATTTAATTTGGAGCTGTGCTCATACTTCCAGGAGCTGGAACATCTGGACACTTACATAGCCAATCAGAGAGTTAATTGTAAAGCGCAGTGAACCATTTCTTCATGTCTTTTTTTCCCCATCTGCTGTGAGCCTCCAGCTAAGGAGGGATCCAGCATTTGAGTTCAAATATTGAAATACCTGCCCTTTTGTCTCGGAAGGCTGCTGTTTGACTGAAATTTTGCTTTAGATTTTAAGAGAGTCATCTGTGTTGGCAGGAATTCTTGTTGCATAGCGCCTTACTTTCCAAGATGGTTGAGATCCCCATCAATGCTTATCTTTAGGCTTAATTCTCTCCAGGGATGATTAGGCAAGCAGCAGTGTTCACTGTTGTTTCAGGAAAGAGCCATCTAGGTTTTTGAAAAGCAGAAAGTATGGATTTGAAACTATCATAAGGCTGCATAGATATGGATTTGAGTCAGACCAAAATACAGTTGCTCATGTTCAAATATATACTTAATGCTTTTAATAGGGCCCTGAGAGATGATCTGATGAGTACTTAGCAATGGATTCACAACATTACCATTCCATATGAATCACCTAAAGAGTATCAGATTCACATAATATTTTTTACTCCCTGTTCTCCTTCCAGCCGGTTAGGTGGTATGTTTAGAAAGTAATTTCTTGATAAAAAGAAAAGGAAGAAGGTGATGTAGGTTAAATAACTAGATATTACTTAATATTTTCTCTGAAGTTATTGATACTCTATGGTCTGCTGAATATTTTGAACACTTGTCCAATGAAAAAAAAAAGATATGAATGTATACACATGATTTTGGTGTATTAGGATCTGGTTTCAAATCCTAAACATGAAAACTTAAAAATTAGTTCTTAATTATGGTAGCTTAAGCTGTAGGCAAGTACAAACCCTATATTTAAAATTTGTTATTATGATTCTCAATATTTAAAAAAATACTTTATTAATATCTAATTCATGTCTTTTTTTCCCCATCTGCTGTGAGCCTCCAGCTAAGGAGGGATCCAGCATTTGAGTTCAAATACTGAAATACCCGCCCTTTTGTCTCTGAAGGCTGCTTACTTTTCTGAAAATACTTCATTTTTGTTTAAGATGTTTAGAATAAATTAAGTTCCTATGATGATTGAAGAGAAGGGTTTTATTTTGTGTGTAGGATCATGAATTAAAGACGAATTGATCTAAATTCTGAATCATAATTTGTGGCATTTGTCAAACTTATAGGAGGCAAAGCAAATTGATTTTACCTGCTACAAAGAATATTTCTTATATTTTCTTTAAAAAAAATCGTACTTACTATACTGTTCAAAATCATGTATCCTGTGTCTAGTGTATGAAGATACATGTGCAATGATATTGAAATGAAACATGGGCTAAAGTGGTTTAGCAGACTTGGAAGCAGGACTTTGAAATTAGCCCCGTGTTGCCATTTATGTGTCATTGGGTGAGCCGTTTAGCCCATCTTGTCTTAGCTTGCATATCAGTAAATGTCCACGAAATGTCCATTTTACTGTTCTAATATAGGAGTGAAGATCTGCAAAGTGGTTTCCCCAAAGGTACCAGACATTACTGAAATGGGCATTATTGGATTCCTATTCTTCCTGTTATATTTGTATCACTGTATGCAAAGCCCTCAGCTAAAAGTAGAGCTCCCTTGAACTGAAGGTTTTGCTGCTGCTGAGTTCACTTTCTAAATAGACAGTGCATGTAAAAGTTAGAGGACTGAAAATATTTCATCCCTGTGCGCTGGTAGTAAATTTAGGTCAAAATCATCCAGACTGATTGCTATGTTAAATCAGTCTCTGCAGTTATTACAAACTGTGGGCTTTTAAAGGTTTAGATGTCTGTCCTTCAGGGCGAACTAATCAAAGGAGCTTTGAGTATCTCAGTATGGGCTAGAGATTAATTGTGGTGTTTCCCTGAGTGCTTGCATGAAAGTCTAGTGGTGAAACCACATACATGTTTTAAAAACTCCAACTTTAAGAGGTTGATAACTTTTAAAGCTATAGGGTCCACAGTAATTATTCAGTCTGACTTGCATAATGCAGGCATAGAACTGTCCCTAAAGTCCCCTAGCTATGGCTGGAGGGATAGATCTTTGTGGAATGTAGCCTGACTAGAAAAATTTACAGTGACAGCAGATGTACTAGAATCTTTTGTTAATTTGTTTCAGTGTTGAATTTATTTCACTTATTAAGCTCTGTGCCATAATTCTAGTTTGAATTGGTTTAATCTAAGTTTACAGCCATGCTTGTCTGTATGGTTGAAAAATCCTCTGTTATCATGTTTTTTTTCCCCTGTGCATATTGCTGGTTTCTGATCTAAAGGTTTTCTTTTTTTTTCCCTTCAACAAATTTGATGGAGTAAGCCACTTGGCTGCCTCACTGCAGAATGTGTTTTCCATTATTTTAATCTTTCTCATGATTCTGTATTAGTCTTTCATAACTGTAAGGGAGTTCTGTGGAGAGGTAGTAGTACTTCTGCTGTCACCAAGTTGATTCAACTGAAAACTTCCCCTCTTTGCAAATGCTTCTCTTCCTAAAAAGCTGATGCATTTCTCATAGAAGTGCTGCAGCTTTCTTATGTATTGCCTATTAGCTAAGTTAGAAGGAAGAAAATCCAATGAGTCAATCGTTTGAGGTCCCAGTTATGTTTGTTTTCCTGTAAAACATATTTTATCCTATTTTGAATAGAATTATTTTTATTTTCTGTTAAGTCCACAGGATACAGGTTACTACATTATATCTGCTGTTGCAAAGTTTATTCTTCCTCCCAGTATCTGAGTTTTTCTTCTTGCATTAAAATCTAATAATATCTAATAATATTGAGCAGTTTGAGTTTAAAATAGTTATAAAAGGTTGCAAAAGAAATATGCTTCACAAACTCAGAAGTTTTCCACCAAGTAGAGAAAATTGTCTGAGAAACAGCTAATTGATCTCTGCTCTTTTACAGCTGTGTAATGCTATGCGTTCCTAAAAGCTCCTGTTAAATTAATTAATGTTTTCAATTATGAACTTTTCTCCAAAATGTTATGATTCGTATCAAGCTGATAATGCAGTGACCTGGGAGTGTGAAATCTATGTTATGTAGAGAGTCGCCAGTTAATTGATTCACAAATTATTTAAAGTTTGTTACACCCAGGGGAGTGCTCAGATCCATGACAGCTATTTCTTAAAGTGTGCAAACTCTCTTTTCTTTTAAGATTGTGTTGAACTAACAAGCATGATAAAATGGTTGCAAGCTGGATATTGGCAGTTTGTAGTGCACCAGTTAATGTATTCAAAGGATTTCTCTAGGGCTTTTTTTTTTTCCTGCATCACAGCAAATGCCTATATGAAAAAGAAACTTTGCAGGTATCAACAAGAAAAGGTTAACATCTTGTCCAGAAATTAACTTTAGTCTATCTTTTTATACCAGTTCCTTTTGTCATCTGTAATGTTTCTGTTAGGTTTCTTTATCACCTGTTATCACACCTGTAATTTCTGATAATTGCAGAGTAGCTAGTTTCCTGTTAAGGGAAATACTATGAGCATTCCTGAAAAATCTTCTGAGGTTTAAATATAGATAATTTCATACAGAATCGTGGAAGGCTTCAGTTTCATAATACAGATGAGTAGCAATTACACCAGCCTGTATTCCAGAATTTAATGATAACAAATCCTGTATTTCACCAACTTTGTCATGCCTTTGTATGTACAGAAGCTTGAACAGGAATTTTCTTTCTTGCTACACATACATAGAGACAGGAGGGGATGTCAGTGTAATTCTATCTGATTTTAACATCTTAGTTCACGAGTTTCACAACAATTAAAAATTGAAATGTACAAAGAATAATATAGGAGGAGGTATTAAAATAAGTTAAAGTACTGTTAATATTTTATAAACCTTGATTAAATTTTTATAAATGTTATTAAAGTGCAATTGGGTTGACTGCAGTCTTGTATAAAATGACCGCTTTCACAAAGCCTTCTGTGAGAGCCAGATCTTTGCTGAAGGGACAAAAAGACTTTGTGGGGCTTCCTGGGGCTGAGGACAGACCAGGAGTTTGAGGTGTGTTAGGAGAGGTATTTCTTGCTCTGGAATTCATGTGATAGGAATATTAACAAGCATAAGTTTTCTCTGATGTTTTTTTTTTTTTTGGTACTATCAAAACATTTGAGATAATGTGAAAATAGAAAATTATTTTAGATACTGGCAGTTAAATAGCAAAAATATCATGGTGGTAACTGGCTATTCCCATCATCTTTCTCACCCTTGGAACAGTCTGTTGGCCCAAAGGTTTAATTCTCTTGATTATCAGTCACTTTTCCCCTTCTTTTTCTTGGATAATGTCTTTGTTACTAAGACCAAATAAAACAATTACAAATGAACGTGCATCTTGTATTATGAAGTTGCACATGGCTGCAGGCCCCTGAGAAACTGCCTTGAAAGGGAGCAACTTAAAACTAATGTCTGTATTGTAGAAAAAAAAAAACCAAACATTTAAAATACTCAGTGACTGCTTCTGTTTCCTAAAATTAAGGAGCCTGTAATCTCAGCACCATTAACAAGTGCTGTCATTCAGATACACAGTGTCTGGCTGATTTAAATAAAATGAAATGAAGATAGTTGTTTCTGGTCCCTTGGCTTCACTCATTGCCATAAACATATGCTCTGCGTCCCGCTTCTTTCCATCTTATTTATGACTTTAATTTGTTGTGTGGGCTGCGCTAGAAATTAAATTTAATACAATTCTCCAAGGGACCCTGTCATATAATAACATGGTAATTTCTGTGTATCCTTTTGAAAAATGAGGAAATTAATTCTTCCTGACATGTTCTAATTATTCCAGTGTGAACGGCAAATCCGTTTTTCCCAGCCCCTGAAGTGTTATAGGCAAATGGCTGCTGTTCAAAGCTTAGGTGCTAATGCTGACCAGCAGTGCGTTTAATTTGAAACATGAGCAGACACCTTTCAACACACCTTTGTAATATTGGAGTACTTTACAGAAATTAATTCACTACTTATTTGGCAGCTTAGCCTGGGGGTTATAGTTTTTATTCATCAATACTATAGTCGTGTTAGCACAATGTTTCCTGCTTCCTCCAGTGCTCTGTGCCTGTGGAGCAAAATGCAGGCTGAGAAAGGAGCAATGGTTTGTTTTAATGTAGGTATTTTTAATGTGGGGACATGGGTACCAGAGAAGTGACAATTCTGTGTTGTGGTGTATTTACAGTTTGGGAAGAGGTACTATAAAGCCTTCAGTGGTTAACAGTTTCAACTGAAATTACAGGGAAGAAATTATTTTAACCAACTTCCCATGAAAGAGTTCTTCCCCTCAAATGCTGGCCGCTGTTGTGACAATCCAATGCCTGCTTCCATTTCTACTATATTGTTGAGTTCTAACTCAAACCAGAATGCATATGCTGTAAATTTAGGATTCCATAATATACTTGGCATAGGTAGATTTTTGCCAAGGAGAATGCAACAAATTATCAGTATAGGCACTGAAACTCGCACAAGTGATTCTGGGCATTTATGACTTTTGATATATTGCCTTTGGGAATTTCTATTTTAGTGTGCTCATTTTGTGCAGGACTGCCAAGTGAAGTCCTTCAAGAGTCCCAGATTTGTAATACACAGATGTTGTCTTTGTTAAGTGTTCTTTCAGAATTCAGATGCGTGGAAGTATAAAAGAAATTTCAACTATTCCAAGAAACAGAATTTGACAGAAGGCACCAAGTGGAAGAGTCTGGAATAGTTAAGACTTCATTTACAGCTTTTCAGCCATAGATGTAAAGGCATGTTGTTGAAGAACAGGAATGAGGAATTGTCTTAAAAACTTTGCTGACTGCTTAGCCATAGGGAGACATGTGATGGCGTTTGTGAGGGCTTCAGTTAAGGCAGTAAGGGCATGAGGTCCATCAGGCTCAGCCAAACCTGAAATCTGAGTTTCTGACAAAAGAGGGGAATGGAGAGAGAGGTATGAGAGGTGCAATGGAGCAGTGGTTGTCTGAAATGGGGTGGAGAGCTGTGAACAAAGGGTATTAGCTAAGGCCAGGGAAGATCAGATCAGGTTGAAGGTCATTATGTGTTTGAGTACAGCAGTTGTAGTAGACTAAAAGGGTAGAAATGACATTTGGGGGGATCTTAGAATATAGAACAGAGATCAAAGTTGGAGTTATGGAGAAAGCTTATAAGTATAAAGAAGATCGAGGTAATTGGTTATTGAGTCAGTGGAATCATACAGGAACAAGGAAGGTTTATTTTATGGCAGTGCTAGCAAGTGATAAAGCAAAAAAAAAAATATTCTTTTTATACATGGGAATAGTTTATGTTAACAAGACAAGGAGTCAGTGTTAGAGCAATGATTAGAATTACTGGACAACACCTCTGTATGAAATTCTTTATACAAAGTTCTTTCTGTAATCAATAATTAACTGAAAATGTGTTCTTCTCACTCCAAGTAGTTATTTACATTGAAATATTTGAATACAGGATGAGAAGAAAGAAATTTTACATACTACTTTCATAAAGAGAGGTTTTAATGAATAGTTCAAATTTCTTTCTAATTCATAAAAAGTTTTAATTTCTTGAGAAGATCCTATAAGTGATATACTGTCATAAATACTCCAAGCATTCTTGTTCAACAGACTTCATTCAAGGAGGTTCAGAATGAAATCTAAATAATTTGATGACTGGATCTAGTTTTAATTTGAAAAAGTAAATTTTAGCATTAGGGTTTTCACTATAAAGGCTGAGTTCTGCCTGTGGGACTCTGCAGTGGAAGGAGGAATTATTTCCAAAAGGCTGGCAATCTTGTGAATCACTCCAGTGGTAAAATATGTAAGATGGTGGTCTGAGTGCCTGAATAACAAAATACCAGCAGATTATGGCTCCATCAAAAAAAAAAAAAAAAAAAGAATGGGCACGTAAACTCAGGTGTTGTTTCTGGTCACTCAGCACTCAGTCAAGCCTGTGACCCACTGAGATTTATTTTTTTACCTAAAAATTAGTACATAAAGAACAGAAAACATAAGAAAACATAAGGTAAAGCAAACTATGGATATAGAAGCATCAAAGGAGCATTCAGCAGAGCCAGTGTGTGCATAGCAGCCACAGGTACCAGGAGGGACATTGGCTGAGTTCTCAGGATTAGTACTGCTTTTTCATTTCCATACGCCTAAAGGAGCTGAACATGAAGATGCCTACTTTTTCACAGAACTGAAGAGATCTCCTGGAAGCTGGGAGATCTTGCAATGCCAACTAGATCTCTTTCCACAGCCTGCCTGCATGTAGCTGCTGCCAGCATGGTGGTGGAAGCTGTGGCCAGCTGTCTGAGATCTCCTAACATCTGTTGCTGCCTGAAAGCCTAGTTCAGGTTCCAGTCTATACACCAGGATTAGCCACATTACTCATCATTCACTGTACTCTCCTGCGTTCTCTACATCTTCACCAAAGCTTCAAGGCTTTAAACACTAATGGTTCTGCAAGAGTAAATTTACTAGAGACTAGAGAGGATGGTAAGAGGAATAATATATACAAATTTATTTTTTCTTTGTCCACTGTCACAGCAGTAATACCTATCTCCATACAGAACTTCAGAATAAAAACCCTGATAATTCAGGTAGTATTTAGTTTAGTGCCTTGGCTGCTCTCTGTTCATATCCATCACTCTGTCATAGTGTTTTCAGTCACGTTTTTCTGATATTTCCCTGAAGATGAAGTTCATGGGGAAAATTGAGATTGAAAGAAGGAAGTCTCTTGTCTTGTCTCTTGTCCAGCCTCCTGCTCACAGCAGAGTTAGATGTGAGGTCTGCCAGGTTACTCAGGGATTTATCCAGATGGGCTTTGCCAAACCCCTAAAGGTAGAGTCAGTATTACCTCACTGGGCAGCCTGTCCCACTGCTCATCTCTCCTAAGGTTTTCTTGAAGAGGTACAAAATTGGATATCTAGGTGGTAATGTATGATAGGTCTTTGAAAAATGGGTTGCCTTAGTGACCAACAATATGCAACAACTTCTCTGCTCTCCTTTCTGCCTTACCTTTTTTCATTTGATACCTCTAGGTAAAGTTGATTTAATCTCTTTTCAGTGGGGAAACTCAGCTCTAATTCTGCAGTAACTATTTTGACTCTACTTAAAGTGTATGCTATTAAATGTAAAAAGACAAGCTAAGTTCCAACAGGGAGCACCAGAAATTTAGCAACAAAACTTAGCTTGTGAGTGTGGTGCAACTGAAAACCCCCGAAGGGTGATTTTCTTCCTATTATGCTTCATGGTAATGCTTTCAGAACTGGATTGCACACAAAAATAAGTATTTGTGTTTGGCCTGGGCTCATGACCTTCAGTTTTTGAGCCTTCTTCTTTCCCTGTACTAGTAAACACTGATTTCATAATTTGTTAGGGTTTTGGTTTTTTTTTTTTGTTTTTTTTTTTTTTTGTTTTTTTGTTTTTTTTTTTTCTGATTTTTTTTTCTTTTTTATTTTTCCTCACTTCTGGAATTGGATTGCAAAGGAAAGATTTAATTAGAATGGAACCTGTCATCCCAAAGGCCTCTGATTTGAAGCCAGCCAAGTAAATAACAGCACATATTGGTTACATTTTGACAATTAGATTTTCTGTGTTGTGTTAACTGATGGTTCAGATCCACAGGGATGTCCACAGGACCCATAGACACCAGCACTGCCTGAGGGCTTTTTGGCAGCTTCAGGGACCATATGAGGCTTGGAATAGAAATGGAACTTGATCTCTCTGCCCATGCTGACTCTGGCTCCTTCTGGGTCAGGGTCAGTGCAGACTGGTGGGGCAATGTGAAGAAGCCAGTGTGGCCAGTGGTGTGTCTGTTCTCAGCATAAATGGAGCCCTTTCAGTTTTGGAGGCTGTCAACCTGGCGTGAGCAATAAATTTACTTGTGGGCAGGAAACAGAAAAGAAAGCAAGACTGCCACATCTGTGTTGAAAGGTCTCTTGTTCATCAGAAGAAGGAAGCAATGTAGGAAATAGAGGAGGCAAGGTCTGAATAATTGCTTTTTCTGGGCTAGAAATGCAGTAACTTCTCTAGCAGATGAATGAAGAGTTGTTTGTCGCTTTTTTCCCCCCTAATTATCTTGAGTTCATTGTAGATATTTTCTGTGGCAAACCTTTTTTCTGTTTATCCAAGAGACATCATTGACTGAATAATCAATAATCCTTTTTCTCCTTCATCTATTCAAGCATAAGACTGGGAGTATTGAGTGAAAGAAGAGGGGGTTACCATCACAAATATTTTAGAACAATTTACAGTCTTTCTCTACTGGGTAGTTGAGAGGAAAAATTTTTGAAGGTTTTCTGATATTTTCTTAATTATTACTACTTTTGCTGTAGGTTTATAAAAATGTATTCTTTATAGAATTAAGTTAGTACTGAAATATCAGAATTAAAACTGATAATTCTAAGACATTAAGTATGCATTCATCCCTCGCTTTTTTCCTCTGCTCCTTAGTTATGTCTCCTCTTTGTTATACCATGGTCTAGATTCCTCCTGTCTTTTTATTTGATTTGTTTAATCTCTTAAATTGAGACAAGGGATTTATATAATAATTTCGACAAAAAAAGTCCAGTAGCAGTTTGAATCCCTAAGTCTTTTTTTCTCTTAAAAAATAAATTTACAAATTGTAACAATGTTACAAGTCCTAGAGCTGCTTTTATTCCTAAATCCATCTTTAAATTATATCAGCAAATATTTCAAGAAGAGAAACTAAAATGTAGAAAACTCAAATAGAATTTTTTTTGTTGTTTTGAGAGATCATTGAGAGATTTTTAAGCAGCTATCATTTTTCCTATCACTTCAGTCATTGCAAGTTTTTTTCTGAAATATTATTTAAAGTAATACTGGCATTTTATTCTGTGAAAAGCTATACATATTTTGCACATTTTCTGTATAAAAGTGTCTTACATAAAAAGTTAAAAAAAATCAGACATAGAAACATTACTTGCTACTTGGCAAGCTGCTTTTTTTCTTGCAGCAAGACACAGAAGTGGATGCACTGGCATTTGTCATGTACTGCTCTTCCTAACTTCTGTCTTGGTTCTGAGAGTTTGAACTGTTTTGGTGGCTGCTGTGATGCCCAGTCTGACACTACTTTTAGCAGGCTTGTGCTGCACTTGCTCCAACTTTGCATTGCCCAGTCCCTGCCTCTGGATTCCCAAGTGCCCTTTCTCATCATGTAGCCTTAACGTTCCCAACTCATCTGTCCCTAAATTTATACTAGTTTTGCATTGGTCACTTTGGTCACTGAGCCATACTCTCCCCTGAGTGGGCATGGCCTTTCCCTTCATTCTGTAATATAATACTGTGTTATTTTTCTGCAATCCCGACCTTACTGATGATTGAATATGCTGAAGATGTTTTCAAAACCTCTGAAGTAGGACAAAGAGAAAAAAACCCTGTCTGAAATGCAGTAGAAGTATGAGCTGCAGAATACATTACTTTTGGATCATATTTATTTGCTGAATGGATAGTGCAGAAGTGACTTCACATTTCTCATTGTTGATTTAAAAGCACAGTCCTCTTGCAAAGAACTAAATAATCACATGGAATTCACTGAGTTACTGTGGCAAGAGGTATAAAGCAGGCAGAATAGATGTAAAAGTGTTAGGTAAGGGTTCATAACACTGTGGCAAAACCCTATGCATATTAATCTTCCACAAACCTTCTTGTTAGAGAATAACTCCTTCCTCCATTTCTGAGAGAACTTTTTCTCACTGAAATAATTTTATAGCTTATGCAAATTATCCTAACAGAAATGATTGTCAGAATACATTGGATGAATGCTTATGGTTACTAGTGTTTATTGTTACCGATAAAAAAGAAGTTAATATAGAAACTGGTCAAATAACATGAGAAATTTGGGGAAATTCAGCTTGGTCCTGACCCAAGCTAGGATTGAATAAGGCTGAAGCTAGGGAAGACCTTGCAGGATGTCTTTATAGGCCTCTGCCTGGCTCAGTCTGCTCTTGAAGAATATGCCACAAAGGGAAAGAGAAAACTGTCCATGGCTCTTTTTTTTTTTTCACAAGCTGCTTCAGCCTGAGTGCCCTCTCTGCCTGTGGGAGAGAAGTGGTACCGATCCCGTGTGTGTTAGAGCCTGAGATCACATTTTGAATCAATAATCTACAGGAAATTAGATGCTCTTTAAAATCCAACTGAGACACAGATAGCAATGCTTTTGATAAACATTACTGAATTGTGGCCATTTTACATTTGTGTGCATGTGTACACACACACACCCACACCCCTGAGGATGTGATGTGAAACAATTTGTGACCTCTTTGGAAATAACAAGGTCGCTGTAAAACAATTTGCTTTGTTAGTAATAACAAGGTCATGGTAAAGCAAGTTGCTTAAACAGGCCAGCAGTGAGATGTGAGGATGTGTGTAGTATACACCTGAAGTGAAACTGCTCGCAAAGACGTGGGAACATGAATTAAACATCATGTACATAAAGGAGTAACCCTAGGGAGAGTATATGTGACACTGTTACAGGATTTGTTTAGCTCTGGAAACGTCTATATTTGAATTGGCAGAAATTGTGCAGAGATCTCCCAAACAAGTAACCTAGTCAAGAGCAATAACCTAAAAGTAAGTAGACTGTAGAATAACATGATTGTTTAGTTAATGTAGTTTTTAGTATAAATAGAGTTTCAAGTCAGCATGACTTTAGTGCTGACCCTCCCAGCACATGAAAAAAAAATATTAACACTTGAAACTAACAGCATGTTAGCAGCTAATTCATGCATTATTTCAGTATCATTCATAAATTACTTTTGAATCCTTTGACTTAAGAAAAAGAAAATCCCACAAATCCTACTTTTGGTCAAAGCATAAGACCATAATTAACTTGGCATGGGCTTTTGAATTAAGAACACAGTGTTCTGAGCTTTCTTAAAAAGCTTTTAAAAATGTTGGGGGAATACTTTCGTAGAGCCTTATTGACTGAGAGGAGTTTAAGATTTGTCACATATGAAGTGATGTTAATTAAATATTGTTATTCCTTTCTGTCAATCATGGAAAGTTAAGCTTTTTTTATTACTTGAACAAAAAGAGAAGTGAAACAGGTGAAAGTATATAAAACAGCTGTGAGGAAAACAGGAGGAATAACGTAGTAGGAATTTAATGAGTCAGAATTTATGGGGGATGCAGGAGGTTTAGGTGCTAATTGCAAAGCATTGCATTTTTTGCAGTACTAATACCATTTGAACATTTTTTACTTTTTGGGTAGGTATCATTTACTTAATGAATGTAGAAAATAAATATAGTGGCAGAAGGCCAGTTTTTGACACATACATATGCTTTACTTAAAGTCATATTTGCAAACTGATGTTTCATATGGCTGTCACTGAAACCTTCTTTTTATTAAACCAAAATGTTGTTAATCAGAATCCTATTCAATGATCCCTCAGCTCTTTCAGATGCTCAGGGTATATTTTTAAGCCAAATGAGTTATTGTTTAACTAGGTATTTAAGTATTGCCGATAATGTCTCCCCAGACTGTGAATTTTAAAATTATTCATGTTTATATCTTTTTATTCCTGTCAATGTGCCTATGGGTGTGTAATAGGTGGAAGAACATCTTCAAGACAAAGCTTTCTAGAACTTTGCTTTCTGGAAAAAATGAAAATTGGACCCTAATTACACAACTTGAAATGCTGGTAATTAAAATCCATCAACAGACATCATATGTTCTATATAACTATTACAATTGACAGTTCTAAGGACAAAATTGAGAAGCAGCTACAAACCTATATAATAGTAGCTAAGTTATATTGTTTCATCAATGTATTAGGCTTGGACAATGTATTATTGCTATCAGTATTCAAACCTTTGAAGGTATAAAAAGTACACAGGAAGAAATGTTGAGCTTATTTCAAAGTTTCTTGTTTTCTGCTTAATGGGGGAGAAACTCCTGTGTGAACAGAATTAAATCAATGTGGGAAATTCTGCCTCTAAATCTTTTGTTTCCAGGCTCATCATGTTTTCTCGTGGGTCTTGGGAAACAGTCTGGCCCATGATGACCTAGATTTGTGAAAGGCTGCTTCAAAAATTTCAATGCTTTTGAAATTGTGTAGGTACAATGCTTTATGAAATTAATCTCTTCTTTGGAATATGGGGAAATCTGTGGCAAAATGATGCCTGTAGTTAGTTTTTTTTTTAACTTCATCTTGGATAACTGAGGAAATATGGGTGCTTTGAACTAGAATTCCAGTTAGCAAAAAAACCCAAAACAAGTATAAAATCCCCCCAGTTTTAATATTGCGTGTATTAAAGCAACTTAATTTGCATCTGAAATGTCATGTTATAAATATTCAGTATGGTTTTTTTATTATTTAGGTGTTATTTAGGTATTTTTTCCCTAATACAGTGATAAAGTTTTCTTTACCTGAGTAATGTGCTCTGCTGTGAGCTGGAACCTCCAGAGGCCTCTGCCAACTTACCTGTTTCTGTGGGACTTTACCTCCCTGACTAAACCTTGTAGGCTGAACTGTTGAGCTTAAGTGAACGAATGTCTACAGGCTGAATTAAAGAGGCAGGTTTTTCAAGTGAAGAGCTCTGATGGACTGGCTGGAAAGGGGCATATAACATGTACTGAACATTGGCACTTCATTTTGACTTGATTTTGCTTATAATCAGGTAGGATTTTTTAAATCATAAACTTCCCTTTCTACATTCTTGTACATTCAGATAAAATTCTGAAATATTCTAGTTTTCTTATTTCATTAAAGAAAAATAACCAAAATATTACTATCCCTCAGCCTTCTTAAGTGCTCTAAATTTTGGAACTAGGAATTCTGCATGTCCCCTTTGGATTGGAAATATCACAGCATCTCTAGCACTTCAGAAAATCTGGGAGAGGAGAAAGCTACTCAAACCTGGAGCTGTTTTGTTCCACAGTACAAGATATCACCAATTAGCAATTAAATCAATCTATTTGACCTGCATTGGCTATTTATTTTCATACTGACTGGTAAGTAATGCATTACACATCTTTGAAAAAGCCTGTTATACTTTGATCTGCAAATATTTTATTAACAGAGGCTATAAACCACCAAGAGTGGCTCAATTGTGGGTGATTTTTTCATGCTTATTTTGATGATATAGCAGTATCATGGGATGACATACTGTAGTGAGTGAGGATAAATACGTGTTGCCAAGGTCTAAACAGCAGCAATATGGAAGTAATTCAGCAGTCAGTTGCACTCAAAGTTTGAAATCTGTGCTGTATTAGAGGTATGCATAGAAGCTGTGTTAATTGCTAGCTTGTTTTCCATATGGTTCTGTTTTAATGGAGCACATTTGTTGCAGATGGTTGGAAAGTGGGTTGGACAGTGTCTAAACTGGCTATGACTAATTCATACAGTGATTATACTATACTTTAATGTTTAACAGTCCTCTTTGTAAACTTCTTTCATTCACAGTTCCCTTGCCATTGAAATGTGGTCCAAGATAGCTGAAAAGTATTCTTCTTTATTTAAACTTGGCCTTAGAGAAGAGCAAGAACACAGAGTGTGTAGTCATCTTTTCCCTGATTCAAATTCAAAACCACACCCCAAACTTGGTTCTTCAGATGGGTTTATCTCCATTATTATTATGGTTTGGTGTGCATATTTTGCTGAGGTAATGGTCTCTAAGAAGAGCCACTTGAGGAACTGAAGTGACCTTAACAAATGCTAAAATTGGCTTTGTTCACACCACAGTGCTTTTACCTCTTCACTGGTTTGCAAGTAGGTGTAGACATTTTGGGTACCAACAGCCATTTCTTGTTTGAAAGCTGTAAAATTGCTAACTTGGACTTGAGGACACTGAAAATTTGTAGTGTTGAGGTGAAACTGAAGGAGCAACTGCAGCAATAGGGCCATGGAATCATTAAGGATGATGTTGTAGACCAGCTTAATGCTGACATGTGTGACAGGAATCTTTTATATATTAACTTGGTGCTTTAATGGGTGTTCTGTGAATGCATGCTGAATCTCAGGAGGAAATTAAAATATAGAAGATTGCCCAGCATTGTTGTAGTTGATTTTTATTTGGATCTCTTGTGACAAAGCTTGTAAAACTGACTTTCCCTTTGCTGAGGACTACAAGTGAATATCACAGTCAAACTCCAATCGATGGTTCTTTGTAAAGGATAAAAGGGCTCTATGGTTCAGTAGGTTTCTCTACCATTTTTACTGTTGTTTTCTCACATTGTCACTAAAATATTCTTTTTGTTATCTGAATGGGACATTGCTGACTGGCTTAGCTCTTTTTACCTGATTGTGTGAAAAGTCTTGGTTAAATCTGTGAGGCCTTGGAGGCCCAGTAACCTGCTAAGTGCTATAGAGCCTGAAAGACATTATGTCTTTGGACTAACTTGTCTCTTCTACTTACAGCTGTATGTGATAGATAAAAAAAAAAACCCTTACACATAAAAGACTGGGGTGAATGTAATTTTAATATACTTGTGGACATGTTAATGAGTAGCTGTTTTTTCTTACCTGAAAGTATATAAAAATCCAAACAAATAAGTTGTATTTTATAGTAGGGCAGAAAAATAGAGCAGGCAGTCTTTACAAAAAAGCCTTTTTCTCTGGCTCTATCACAAACCTGCTCAATTGGAATTGATAATTTGTCTGAAGTGGTTGGAAATCCACTTAGTATGGCTAACAACGTAGAATAATGTAGGTAGTTTGGCAGTTAGCACTAGGATGTCTAAACTACAGCTTTGATGCAATAATACTATAACTTGAAGATTTACCTAATTTATAATTTTTCCCAAAGCTCTCGCACGCTCTGCGCCACTGCTTGGCACGGTGATTTGTCTCTGCTATCTGGGGTTTGGTTTGAAACATGTTTGCATTTGATTGGTGTTTTTAGATTTTGATAGCTGCTAGTTCCTCTCCACAGAAGTAACCTTTTAAAATGTCAGTTTTAATGTACAAATTTTATGAGAATAAAAAGATTTTTAAAAATACCGATTTTAGACTCCTCGCTGCTGAGCTAGTAGTCAGCTGCTGTTGTCTCAGGCTGTCTTGGAAAATTAAGTCAGTGCTCACTATAATAAAATGTGTACTCTGGACTTCATGGGAAGAAAAAAACACTTTTCTTTAAAATTCTTTTTCTCTAACTGTTGCACAATGGTCAAAGTAATCTTCTGTCCTTTTACTTGTTGGTATTTACCCTCTTTCCATCCATCCTTCTGTCTGTCTCTCTACCATGTCCTGGATTTCCTACAAGTAGGAATTCCTCTCCTCTTAGCTGATAGTTCTTCCTGAGAGGAGAAACATCAGGTGCAAAAAAAATTTCATCTTGTGGTCTGCAATGGAAAAGCCTTACAAGTTAGGCTGTCTGGCTTACCAAATACGTCATGGAAAATAGGATTTAAAGCATTTTTCCCCTGAAGGTGACATAATATTTAATTGCCACTAAAAGATCTGATAATTTTCTGTAATCTTAATTCTTGTAATTTGCCATATTGGCTAGGTTGCTGTGTAATATGCTCTGTAAGAGAGGTGACACTGAAATTCAAAAGGAAGGGAAGATTAAGCTTTACCCCCCACCCCCCGCCCCCTACTTCCAGGGTCCCTTGTTCTAAATCAGAAAAGCACCATTTGCTTCAGGGAGCTGTGTGTTCAAGCTGCAGTGACGATCACCAGTGATGGGAAGGGAGAGTATAATAATTTAAAAAAACCCAGCAAAAACAATCCCATCTAAAACCCCCTTGAGATTGAATGCAAGCCTTTTATTCTTTCCCTTCTCAAAGCTCCTGTATAAATTGTGAACACAGATGAAAGAATTATAGAAGGGAATGTGTTCAGATCTTAAATATCAACAAGATATATTTGGTTGTGATATTGTCTCATATGGAAGTAGCGAGATTTGCTTTATCATCTTCCAGGTATGTGTCCTAAAATTGTATCTTTTTTGGTCATGATTCTTTTCAAAGAAGTATCAGAGCTACGCCTTTTCATTTAATTGCACTAAAGTGTTGCCCTAAAGTGGAATAAAATATTATTTTTCTTTACTAGTTGGTATAGAAAAACTCATAATAATATTTTAACTCTAGTTTGTAAAGATCTTGCCATTTAAACACTATGAAAATCTTCCCTACTGCAGGGCAGACAACTGTGAGACTGTGGTATAGCAGGCATCCACCATAAATTTGATACTCATACTCATGAGTCCTTCCTATTTCATACAAAGAATCAGGGAGAATAAAAACCAGAAGAAAACCAGCACTGAATGGATTTATGAAATATCCACGTGTAAAAGAAATAAGGAAAGATTACCTTGGTCTCCTGTACTGGCCTGTGCTAAAATTGCAATGCTGAATGCTGATCAGATGCTGTGGGTTATAGTGGAATGTGGAGATATTATAAAATCAGGATTCCTTACAGATGTACTCCATTATTTTTGAAGTCCTATTAATTCCCCAGGTGTTTTGGCTAACAAAATAAGGAAAGGACCCTTTTAATGGGGGCAAGAAGAGACTTTACTGCTCAGCTTGTACATGTTATGCAGTTGGACTGATGGGCCACTGTTCAGAGAAACATGGGTGGGAGGCTGTTTTAAAAGAAAATGAAAAAACATTTGTTTAACTGCATGGCAACACAAACATTTTACCAAGTGAAGGCTGACTGTGTATTTCATTATGACAAAAGGTGCAGACTTGAAGGGAAAAAATAAAGCAAAATGCCATCTTTCTAGGATTTAAGATATTCACTCTATATGGCAGTATCTTAAACCTTGCTATAAATTTATGCTTTTAACTCTTTAAATTCTCACATCCCTTTTCTAATTTGAAGAAGTCTGTTGGAAGTAACTGCTTGCCAACATTTCCCATCAAATACAGATGCTAGGCAGAAGTTCCTGCAGTTTTGTAGGGAGTTCCTGGGCTCACCCAAGCTGTTGCCATTCTCATTTTCCTCTCCTTATTTCTGCTCCCTCCTCCTTTGCTGAGGCATCTGTTCCCTGAGGCTGTTCATATGCAGCCCTAGCTCTGTTCTGCACCTTGTGGTCCTCTTTTAGGTAGCAGAGCAGAGAAATGCCTTTGTATTTCTATCTGCTTTTAGTGGTTAGCTTTGAAAAAAAGGCTGAAAACACAACCTAATGTTTTTGCTTAAATGTAACTATACATGTGGGTATATATACCTATATACCTATATATATATATATATATATATACACACCTATATATATATATATATATATATACACCTATATATATATATATACCTATATATATATATATATATGTATGCACACACATGCATAGGTGTGCATATATAAAAAAATCACAGAAAGCCATTTAGGATAATCATTTCAAAGCCCATCTGGGATAGTCATATTTTTCACAAATGTTGAAGAAACCAGGTAGTTGTACAGTTCATTCTTTGTGGTTACCAGCAAAACTTTTATAGATGTGTTAAGTTGGTGGAATGTGAAATTGATTACAGTAATTAGAAAATGTAGGTGGTTTTACTCATTTGCATCACTTTGCTTACTGAACTGCTTTAGTTTCCATGACCATGATAGTTTCCAGCTGCCTTGCAATAGACATTTTGTAAAGAATTAGATATACCAAAACAACACTTTTTCAAAACCTATTACCCCAAGCTCTTTGACAGTGAGCTATAAATGAGTCTCTGTGCTGTGATTTACGGCATTCTCTTTATATATATATATATATAGGTTACATTTTGATTTCCACTCTTTAGAAAGGAAAGATTTAAAACACTGATAATTATATGGGAAGAAAAAAAATGAGTGCTCAAAGACTGGATGGTGCATATCATTTAACTGTGACAGGTATACCTTTTGAGGGGTGTTTAATGTGTGAAACTTTAATATATGGAACTTTGAGAAGTCTAGTGAAAGTGCCTGTTTGCAGCACCTTCCAGACCTGAAACACTATGTGGCACAGCTTCAGAAAGATTTGTCAGCCTGAAAGCTGATGCAGCTGGAGCAGGATTTCAGTCTGAACCTAAGACAGATATGGACAGGATATATCATGTAAACATAGTGCACTCGCTGTCCTGGCTTGATAAATTTGTCTGTTCTGATTCACTTTGTAATAAAACAATGTAGAGGTATAACTGGCTGATTAGGTATTGAAAGCTCCAACATCAGAGAAAGAAAATTACACAGACAATCACACACAGAATTGCTAGGTTGGAAGAGACCTTTAAGATCATCGAGTCCAACCCATGCAATTAAAACCAAGCAAACCCCCAAAATTTTATGTTAATTTTTTTGGTTTCATTTTGAAGTGATCCCTGTTTCATACTGCTTAGAGGTTCAGATTCTTTCATTCCTCCTTTTTTGCAGGAGATCTCAAAGCAGTAGAGAAAGGTGATTTATAAAAATGTTGTTTTGCTTGTTTTCCACTGAGGTAAACCCAGGCACAAAGAGATAAATAGCATGCCAGATACTGAATCAAAACTAGGCCTTGCACTTTTGTGTGCTTCCTTCACTAGACAATACTGATTAGGATAATTTGACTAGTGGGAAAATTGTAGGCCAAATGCTAAAAGTTGCCCAGTGAATCATTCTATGAGGAGATATGGAAGTTCACCACATGGTTATCTTGTGGGTGTAAGTCTGACACTGTAATTGTATATGTGTAGTGGTTTCTGTCTCTAAGCTGTGCTGGCTTCAACAGCAAACAGAAATCCCTAACAGATTTTTTTTTTTATATATATACACATACCTATACACACATAAAATATGAAATAGTTTATCAAATTAATTTCTGACACTCATTATAAAACCACTGAAGAGTTGCATAGATCAGTATTCTTTTTCAGAAGACAGTTTAGACTATAATAGTCTTATCATTTATTGAAATCAAGTGAAAAAAATCAGAAGGATGGTGTTGACTGTGTGATTTTTTTCTTCCATAATTTAGCTAGCTTATCCTCAGGACTTAAAAAATTAGCAGATATAAAAATATGAAGGCTCCAATTGTGAAGGGTGTTTAACACATTGAGTGAGAAGTTCAATGGTAATTCAGGGGTAAAAGACCCCAATTCATAGGGTACCAAACCAAATAAGAAATTTGTAAAGGGTTTGAGCACTGTTTTGTGCATTGTATTGCAACTCAGATAGAAATGGAGCTCTGGAGCAAGGTTGGTATCTAAGGCTGCAAGAGACTTAAATAGTAAAAAGAATTTCTAGTGGTGAATGTGGCAATCTGAATTAAATTCAGATATTTAAGTTGCTTGGTCCTGTAGTTAGGGCTGCAAGAGAGCTGGTTGTATGGCCCAGAAGCAGAGTTTTCGAAACCCAAGGAGCAGACAGTTCTGCTTTCTCTCAGCTGACAGACGCAAAAAGCTGTGCATACAGTGATGCCAGTACGGACTGACCAGGCAGACCAGGATGCAGGGAACCTGTAGAGAAGGACACATGGAAAAAACAGAGAGAGTTTGTGCATAATAGGGCAAACCTAGAGAGCAGCTGCTGGTGCTTAGAGATAAGAACCATTCTTCCTTCACGGCATGTGAAGATAGAGAAAATTGTTGCTCTGTGCAAGCTGTTAATTTGGACAAGAGAATTTCATTCCACTGTACGACTGGTATATAGGTTCCATGATGTATATGTATTTCCATACTGTATAGGTTACATTCTATAGATACACATGCATATATGTAACCACACATTAATCTAGGGGGCTACTTGAGTAAAGAAACAGCAGAAACTCACTTCCCTTTTCTTCCTCTCTTTGGTTCAAATCTCCTTACATATTGTGCACGAAATTTCAATGACTTGGTGACGTTTTTTCCTGGAGGTACATTTTATTTTGCTGTCCATCAGTGCAGAGCATATTGTGACTTTTGCTTGGCTGTATGAAAGTAATGCTGAAAAGTGATGAGGAAGCAGATTGTCATTGCTCAGTGTTGGCCACCAGAGTTCCCAGGGTCAACATGACAGAGCACTATAGTTACTCAGAGGTACAGTTTAATGAACCCAGTTGAACTTGTGATGTGTCCTCCAAGGCTAATCAGTGCCTTGTTCTGCACCAAAGCAGCAGGACTGTGTAGTATTGACTGCTTTACCAGTGTATCCAATGCCTTGAGAAGGCTGACCTAGAACAGTGGCTAGACAGAGTTAAAGGATAAAGTAGGTATTAAAAGGCCTCAATGGATCCATCTTGGGCAGCACAAGAGCCCAGCCAGGGCTGTACCCAGGATGAACCCAAAATGGTCACAAAATGGACGACTGGTCACAGGATCTCTCACTTTTATAAGTTCTGGTCCATTTGCATATTGGAGTTAATTGCCCAGTTATAGCTTCAGCTCATGAAGTCCCATCCTTCTTGTTTTTCTCTCCACAGTCCACCATTGTTTATGCTCTTGGGCCTGAAATTAAGGTAATTTGTCCTTGGTCCCCAGCTAGAGAAGGAATTGTTTTGTCTACCTACTCAGTGAAGAGAGCTTGCCATCCCCTTATATGAAGCTCAGAAATACACATTAAAGCAGTGCAGAATCTGAAAAATATAAAAGCTAAAACCTGGGGCATCATTTCTACTGTGATATGCCTCTAGCTGCTGCTGTGACAACCTGACTCTTGTCAGGCTCCTGCACTGGATTCTTAGATTACTGCTGTTCTTTTACATGCTTTTCTACGTAACACATGGATATGCAGCAAAAAAACACAGAGCATGAAGTACCATATTCATGGAGGCACAGACTGTACCTGGACAGCTCTCTAGCTGCTAAATGGGAAATGATGTAGATAATTTGCTATCTAAGCAGCTCTGATCTTAAAGCATGAATTCATATTCTGTGTAGGATACTAATGTAGATTTTATTACTTGCTCACTAAAAGAGTGGTGGCATACTTAATATATTTTAAGGAACAAATGGAACTTTTGGGAAACATTGTACTTGCATTGTGCATATCAATGCAGTAGCCACACCAAGATGCCTCTAAAACACACTGTTAGGTTGAATTCTACAAAGGAAAATAATGAGAATTTCCTGGCTGTGAGTCGTCAAGGATAGAGCCACCTATCACTATGCACAAAGTCTGTTTTTCTTTACGTATTAGCTCTTTTTTTTTCTTCATAAATAAACTTAGCAGTGTGTTTTCTGTCTCAGAGAGGTGGTTTTATTCAGGAAAAAATAACAACTAAGAGGCAGCCAAAGAACACTAGTGGATGATACATATGTCTGTGAAAACAGGTTCATGTATCTTAAGATGTGATTATCTTGGCTGAACCGAAGTTTAAACAAATAAATAAATGGTTGTACTGGCTGATGACAGTGATATCTCAAAGTTGTAGAAGACTACTGTGGAGTTGACTATTTCTAGCAAAATTGAATGTAGCTATGTAGATAATTTTATTAACAATTTGTTTGCCACTTTTTAAGCAGCTCATGTATTTGAGTGTTAAGTAAATTGGGTTTTCTATCTTTACAAATAAGTGTACTTTCCTTTTTTATGTAGACCATGTAATCATGTTAATATTTTCCAAGGCAAGTTGTTTTTATTTTTCAGGATTGGGACTACATGGTAAGGGAGTATAGTGGCAAAAATGTGTCAGAATCTGTGTAAAAAGACAAGCAATACAGATTGTTGACACATAGGTTTGAGATGATAATATATAAAGGACCATGAATATGGTTTAATTTGCTTAACCTGGTAATTTATCTGGAGAGGAATTGGATTGTGTTTTTCATTGAGTAGCAGTTTTGTGGACACTGGAATTTGAATTCACACAGTAACTTCCCTCCAGGCTGATGAACTTGTAAGTAAAATATAATGCAACAAAGGATTAAAAATTACTGAAAAGAGACTTTGCAGTCAATTTTGTCCCTTAACGCTCAATTAGGGATGACTTGAGAAAGGCAGGAGATTTCTGGGAATGAGCAGACATCAAGGCCAGCATAGCTGTTCAACATCTTATCCAACTTCCTACTAAGTGTGACCTCTGAGGAACGCTGTCAACGCTGTGCTGGTATGTCTGGAAGCGCTTGGGCCACGATCTTTGTGGCGAAGATGTCAAATTACAGGGAAAGTAGTTTTTCCCTCAACTGTTGGTAAAAAGCGGGTCAAGTGGGGTTAATCTTGACTGCTAATGATTCTGGCCTTTTCAGGATGGTATTATTTGTGGTGCTGAGCAGCTGCCTCTGCTGCTGCTGTTTGGACCCAGTGTTGGCACTGAAGGAGAAGCTTTGCTTCTTTGTTGGTGTCAGGTTGTGTTCCTCTGGATGCTGGGTGACATTTCAGCTTGCCAGAGATGTGGACTGCATGGCAGGGGAGGACTGGGTCTGTGTACAGTTTTGGTGGCACAGAAGACTAATGAATATTTCTGCAGTTCAGAGAAAAGGAAGTTACTTAAAGCTTTGTTTTGTCACTGGAATGTGAGGGTTCTTTTCTTTTGAAATTTTGTGTGAAGTAAGTTTGCTAAAAATCCAATATTCAAAAACCTAGAGCCTCAAGTACCATGAGGTTTAAGGAAATGTTTTCTATTTGATTTGAGTCTTTAAAGACACATTACCAGACTTCCTCCTGTAGCATATTTTAAGAAAATATCATCATCTAACCACACAGGTTCATTGAACCTGTGTGTTCAATGAACTTGTTGCAATGAATGATAAATTGGGAAAGGGCAAAAATATACCTGTATTTGGGGTGTTTTTGTGTATTGCTGCCCTTTTGTTGACAAAGAATAAAAGCAAAATTTATTACAGCAATTTGGGGCTGTCTGCTTTGAGATATACAGAAGTGTATCTGTAGCTTCTGCCCAAAAGGGGAAGAAT
Source organism: Vidua macroura (assembly GCF_024509145.1). Classification (NCBI taxonomy): domain Eukaryota; kingdom Metazoa; phylum Chordata; class Aves; order Passeriformes; family Viduidae; genus Vidua; species Vidua macroura. Next base: position 50,490,742 of record NC_071576.1, read on the forward strand.
ATTCCATTCTGAGCTTTCCTCTGTGCCTAGCCCTGCTATCACCTGGCCCATGGTGATTTCAAATGTTTTTCTCCTGCCTCTCAGTGTCTGAATGGGCACAGACTTCTTCCCAGTTACCATACAACAATCCCTTGTGCTGACTGCTGAACTCTGATCTTTGGCTGGATGCACTCTTGTTTCTTTAAGCACATGTGGTGCAGAGCTGGGTAATTCATAAGAGCTGGGTGTTACTGGTATTACTACTACTTGAATGAGTCTGTATTATTTTGCACAGCAGCGTGGTCACCTGGCAGCAGGTCATTAGCATTTTAAGTTTCTTTCCTTCACAACAATGCACAACATGCTAATTAGAGGGTTTTGAAAGCTAAGCAACCTGGTTTAAAATCAGACATTTTAATTTGCAGCTTTAATGGCTATATTATAATAACTGGCTTGGCTTGGGGCGAAGGGGAGAGAAGCATTTCTCATGTTCCAGTAGAAAGGTCCAATATAACAGAGGTTGCCAAATTAAAAACCTCATAATTTGACCTTTGCCTGGGATAAAAGGCTGTTTCATAACAATTTCCTTTTGTTCTTTGTTTAAGCCATTACTCCAAAAGGAGCCTCCGATTAATCTAAGTAAATGCATCATTACAGTCCTAATCCATGTCCTTCTGTCAGTGTCTGTTTTAATTAAATAAGAAACACTAGCAGAAAGATACCATGCGCAAAGCTGTGATTGGAGAAAGAGGGTTGTTTGATCAGGGTGAGATTAAAAGAGGCTTTACTGTTTTGTCCTTTTGCTCTGGATGCCATAATGTAGGTTAAAGGAAGAAAACTTGCCTAATAGTTTAGCACATTGCACCCCATTGCAATATCTAAATATCCAGATTTACCCATGAAACGGTCTCAGACACTCAATTAATTATATACAGAACATTCAGAAACAGATGATATGGCAACTTGGTTTGAGTAATTTGACACATTAATATGTTTGGGACTGTATGCATGGTTGGCCAGAAATTGTATTCAAGTTGCAGGGTTTTTATATTAAATAAAACATTGATTAAAGCTATTTAGGTATTTTCTTTCTTTTTAGTACTTGTGGCTCACAAATAGTAAACATGATCTACTGCAAGCCCCTGATTTTTTTTAAAAAAAATTTGTTTCTCACAAAATCAGAACACATTTTACAACAGTGAAGGATTGAAGGATCTACTTAATAAATGTCATAACATCCAACTAGTTAATATTGCTAAAGCAATGCATATGTAAGAGACTCTTCCTCAAGGTAGTGTTTCAAGATCCCTGTGGCGAGGGTTTTCTCCCATATCCAGGCCATTATTTGATGTAATGAAAAGAGAAAGTGTGCAACACAGAGATTAATTAATTTAGCCTAACAAGATGAAGATAAATGAAGCAAAGCATGGATTGAATGAAGCAAGAGGTCTTATTTACAATTTAGTACTACTTTATATTACACATTTTTCAATTTACAAGAGAAAGGAGTTTAAAGAAACGGTGTTCTGCCAACGCATGTAAGAATTTTTTTTTATTTTATGAACAGTTCCTAGAACTGCTGAAAATACCTTTTGGGTTAGCCTTTAAGTTTTCCTCTCCTATTTTTTTCCCTTTTCACACTCATTTTTCTCAATTGGATTTTAAAATATGTTGATAGGAATGAGAAAAATTAAACCCTAAACTTTTTCCCATTGAAATCAATAGCAAATTGCCAATGGAAATTCTTGCAAGCCCAAATGTTACAGTTTTTCATTGTTTAAATTAATCTAGAGTCATAGCTTATTTTTGAGCAATTTGTATGTAGAAAGATGCATTAAGAGGCATAACTATAAAAATACAATAAGATGTGATTTTTAGCTTGCATTCCAAAATGTAAATTCATTGTTGCGTATGTTTTCACCTGTCCTATTGCAATGAAAGCTAAGGGAGGAATCCAGGACAGTGTTAATTAACAATGATTTTATGTAATAAAATGATGATTTTTTTTCATTTGGGAGAGTATTTTTTCTCAAGACCATGTTTGTTTTAAACATTTGTGAAAAGCTGTAGTTCCTAATTTCTAAAAAATTAAAAATCCCCCAAGATTATAAGACATGTCAGAAATTTTAGATGTCTCTTCTTCCCAGTCCCAGATTTAAATAAAGACTATCCAAAGCTAAGAGTAAGATACAATTTGCATCAGTTCAGTCACTGCATCTCAAGGGGTATATTATTCAGTTTCCCAAAGACAAAATTTAGGGTATAATTCTATAGAGGTGAACAAAAAAAAATAAGGTCTGTAATTTTTAATATTTAAAAACTAATTAACAAAAAAAGTCCCATGTTGTGACTGATTAGAGATACCTTTTATCAGTTTGTCCTAAACCCTGAATTGTAAATGGCCAAACTTATTAGGCATTTTTTTTTTTAAATAAAACATCCTCATTTTTACAGATGAATTGGGTCTGTCCACTATTTGACCTTCTGCCATGATTTCTGTCTGCAAAGGAAATGCCTGCCTTCCTTTTGCAGCAGCCAGACAGGACAGCGTTATCTACAAGCAGTGTCACTACAAGCAGTGGTCACCACAAATAGCATTATTATGGTCCCTATGTTTTTATCTTGGGGGTCATGAACAAATCCATGCAACTGCTTCTAAAGATTTCAATAAATAGGACTTTTTATCCAGACAATTGGCTTTTATATTACTTTTAAGCAAAACTACTAGTCCATCAAGAGTTTCAAAAGGAAAACAATTCTACAGAGTGCTGGTATGGCAGCACAGACCAATCATTATGGCACCCATTCTCCACTCCTTTATTTTTCAAGTCCACAACAATAGGTTGTTGATTCAATGGACAAGACCAGAACAATTAAGTTCTCTGTTTAGCAGCAGTGCAGCATTTTAATGCCCTCCTCTAATAATGGTCTCATTATTGTTATTCTAAGACTGGGCCTCAGGAGGAGGAATATTTGCTGGAGGTACGTCATTATTTTGCAAATTTCGATTAGCTCATCATGTTGTCTGTACTGTGAAAATCGTAGCTAATTAGGGCAGTCAGACTACCAGCTTTTGAGCTTATGAGTTAAAAGGTAGCACACTTGATAGGCCGATGATGTGAAAAAGGTGGTAAAAAGAGGGATTAGAGCAGTTGCCTTAGTAACTCTAACTTCCATCTGTGCGGGAACAATGGACCTGTGTTTCTCCACCACCTTGGTGTAAAAATTGGTTTTGTTTTGAAAGGAATGGGCTTTCTATGACAATCTGGAATTCAGCCTAACAGGGTGCAGTTTTAGTTGTTAGAGGAGACCATTGGAGGATACGAAAGATGAAAGGTCATGGCGAGCTCCAAGGACATGAAAAGTCATTGTCTCCTGTAACAATAGTGGATTGTTTGGTCCCATTATTTCCAGCCAACTACTCAGTCAGGTGATAGAAAAGATACTACCAGTTTAGTCAGGTGGAACAGGAGAGAAAGATAATGCACCTACTACAGAACAAAAGATAACTATAATTCGCCTGTATTAAACAAAGTTGCACTTATTTGTGGCCATCCTCTGAAGAGGGTTGTTTACTGACTTAGTATTCCAGCCTGCTTTGTTCAGCACTGCCTCTGTAGGGCATCACATCTCTGGGAAGCAATCCAATGTGTTAGAAAATGTTGTTTAAACTTTCTTCCCATGAAGAGGAGTCCCCAGGAGTACCACTGATGTGATACTTAACAATAAATTTACTTGTTGTAGCTTTCTCACATTATTGGTGTTCCTAAAAGGTTTTCCTTCAAACACAGAATAAAATTAGCTATAAATATGAAATAAATTTGCTTCAAAACTTTATAGCATTTTATCATAAATTCTACAGCACATATTGCTGAAAGTTAACAGCAAACTGTATTAGGTACTGCTGAGCAGAGAGCATAGACCTATAGTTGTGTAAAACCAGATTAGCTATAGGACTATTCTTATGCAAAAGGAAATAAAGTCTGATCTGTAAAGTCTCTATGCAGAAGCTTTAGGAGACTGTGTCTTTGTTTTAAGGGAAAAACAGAACTACTGCTGTATTATTTAATAAAACAGCTATAGCAGAGTTCATGAGAAAAGCATTTCTGTTAGTGAATAGAGCTGTCTTATATTTTTGTCTTATATTTTTCCAAGACCATCCAAACCTCCAATTTACTGTTTCTCAGAAAGACATTTTTGCCCCCTTTGTTATTCTTGCCCTATTTTTGTAGCATTATGCCTTAGTCATCCATGCAACAAGTTTATTTTTCTTTTCCTCTTACCTCTGTCCACAATCAAAGCATGTCCCATGGTCCATCACATATGTTCTAAAGACTAATTTTTTTAGGTGAGCATGTCCAGAATGATTCACATTCTTATATGAGATCTCTGAACTCTTTTACCAGGTTTGTTTTATAATATTTTTACTCATTTCACAACAGAGCTGCCAGAGCTGTATTAAATTTTTATGAAACTGATAACACATATGTAATTTACTACTATTACACTTGAAAATAAAAATGATATATAAGTTTTAGGTATCCCATCTTACACTGTTCTGACCTCATTTGAACTCCCCTTTTTAGCTATTCTAGGCCTCTCTTATCTCATTTTTACTCCTGGCCACTCTTGCTCTTGCTTTCTGACAACACAGATGGGTGGCCTTGCACAAACTGATAACTGTGGCAATTTCTCAGCACACTATTCACTAATAAAAGATGTTATTTTCAAAATTAGGCAGGCATGTGTCATACTTGCTGGCTGGATGAAGATGAGAGGTCGGGCTGTGGCTTCCTGGGAGCATGCAATCATATGAGCCATTGGACTTTACAGCTCCCAGGTTGTTGATGCATTGTTTTACCGACAATTAGGTTAAATAATTAGAGTCTTTCAGAGAAAGGAAGTCTTGTTTTAAGTGTTTGTAAGCTTTTAGTTTTTTAAGATAATCTATTCTTAATTTTTCTCTTTAGCTTGCCATTTAGTTCTCATTTATTTGCTAGGCTATGTTTTGTTATTTTTATATTACAATGAGCTGAAGAGTGTAGGCTGCTTCATTCAGAATGGGAGCCCTGCAAAGGGTTAACCAGCAGAGAATTACAAATGAACTATCAGGAAAGTTGATTATTAATCCAGCAAGAGAGAAAATATCCTTCCAGTTAGCAAGAATTAGTACCTGAAGAGCTGATAATATTGTTCAGGCTGTTGGTGTGGAATGGCAAAACCAGGTAAGCTAATCATCTTCTCAAAGGAACAAAATCTTTTCTTTCATTATAAGAGAGTTTAGTTTTTAAAAGAATCTTTATTATTTTACTTAAAGTATCAGCATGTGAAACAGCATATGTTGATCCTCAGTTTCCTCAAATGAATGAAAGAAATTAAACTTGTGTTTAACTTTGGTAAGAAGATACGTTTCTAAGCCATATTTCTGAGCTACGCAACGTATGTAGCTGTGAAATATCATAACAATTCTTTCCTGGTTTGCGGTTAAGAACTGATTACAAAACCTGAGGAGTCCTTTGCATTTGCAAGCTAATATATTATGTAAGTCTGCTTTTAGTTGTGCTTGGACATATTGTGGGGATTTACAGGAACATTTATGTTGCAGACCTCTTTCATTCAGAGTTATTAGATTTCAGTTTTCACACTATAGGAATTGTTTATTTAAGTTTGTTTTGATACTGTAAACACATTTCTGTTTGTTAAAAAGTTTTTGTTTTTCTTTGGTGGGTTTTCAAAAATCTATGATCTGAGGTTAGAAGAAAATGGATGTTTGGTAAACATACCACTGTGTTTATACAGAGAAATGCAAATGAAACCCTCTAGGTTAGTTGAATATAATCTTATAATTTTGGTAATTTTTTTTAAAAGCTCAAAGTCCTATCTTGAGAAAAGTTTCAAATTTGTGCCCCTGATACTAATAAATAGGTATGATAAACATTTATGTTTTTCAATGTAGTCTTCACTATTTAGCTTATTACAGGAGTTGTGTAAAAGTGTTTAGATGATAGTCTATTACTGTGGAAACTAGAAAGTCTGTGTTCAGCATTTGATAACTTTTCCTAGTTGTGCGCTGTTACTTCAATTAGTAGCACTTAAAAGAATCCTGATTTGCTTGTAGAATGAAATTCAGTATGTACACGATGTGGCTACAGTATTTGTCTTGGTGAAAAAGAGTCCGGATTTTAGCCTGCTATGTATGAAATAGCCTTAAAGCTGTATGAAAGGGATTGTGGTCATACAAGAAGGAAAATGGATAAAACCTGAGTTCTACGGGGTAACTTTTCATAAGCCATAGAGAAAGGAAGAAGAAACCTTTTAATTTTGGGAATGGGAATAAGATATGGCTTCGGGCAAAGGAGAAAGAGAAAGGAAGAAGAGGCAGTGGGGAAAGTGAAAGGGAGAAGTGGTGTTTGTCTGACAGTGTCATTGCATTGCGTGTGACTTTGGCCTCCCTGAGCACAGGGACAGCTGGTGGCCAAGTTCTCTGAAGGGTGTCTCACCACATTAGAGTAAACTAAAGTCCTAGAATTTGCTGATGATAGAGTTATCAGAGCAACAAATGGTGGCATTTTGGGAGCCATGGTAAATATTCAGATATACATAGAGGCAAATAACTTCTGGAAGCACATTTTATCTGAGTATTTTAAGGAGAATGGGGACAACGTAAATAAGCTGCATTTTCTGAGTTTGATCACTGGCATCTAGGAAATATATAAAGAGCAAGAAACCCAATGATGAAAAAATTATCACACAGGAAATGATATACATAGAAAAAATGAGATTGTAATTAGTGGAGGAAAGTAAGAAACTGATTAGAGAAATGAAATTTCCCAGATGTTTAAGGAAAAAATGAAAGTTAAATTAGATAAGCTCTTTTAACTAGTATTGGAGAGGAGTGCTTCCTTCAGAATGGGAGAGCTAAACTTAAAATTAGAAAAGAACTGGCAATTTGAGTTTAGCTCAACTGTTTTCCTGCACGAGAGACTCTTAGGAATGCTCTGCTTGGAACATTATCAGGAACAACTAGTATAGAGCTGTTGGGGAAAAAGTAAAGCACAAAATGAAACTTTCTGTATGCTTATTTGGAATGATTAAGGTGATTATATTACATATGTGTGTACTAACCCACAAATTAGACAAGTAGTACTTCAGGATTTATTGTATTTCATGTATATATGTAGTTGACACTTGAGCTCTAGCACTGTACTGGTTCAACTGGTTCATTTTAAAATTAATTGTGAGCATTAGCTTATTGATAGAATCCTAAATCATCAAACACTACCTGCAAATGAGCAGAAACAGTCTTGATCCCCCTCAGCTATAAACCAGGATAAGTTAGCTGTTATTTAATTATTATTATTTATATCAACTGGGATAAAAGTAATGTTCCTAAGCAAAAGATAGAACCAAAAGATATCAAACAGAAACTCTGGGGTTTTTGTGTCCATTCCAGTGACTTGTTTCAACAACACAGTAGTGTAACCTGGGAAAAATGTCCCCCTACAAGGCAGTTTAGCTGGCACCACTGCTTTTGTGCCAGTTCCTGTTCTCAGTTGTGTATCACAGGAAAAAAAAAGGATTAAAAAAAAAAACTCCAACCAAAAAAGTTAGACGTGTCTGGAATAGGTTGATAAGAACATCATCTGATTTACTGGAACTAGTTTGACTGAGCAGGGTGTTCATGTTAAGTAAAATTGTATTTTCTTCAACACAGACTCTGTAGAACCCAACCTGTTTAAAGGCTTAATGTCAAGGAGAGATGAAGCTCTAGCAGTCTCTGACTAACTAGACACACATCTGGAAACACAGCTGCACTCAGGGAAGGCTGCAGAAGCAGTTAGCCTGCAGCAAGCAAACCATTCCTGTCACTACATGGTTGGTGCAGTAAGATGAGATGATGCAGAGAGTGGAGCATAAATATCTATATGTTGCTTGATTCTCTACTTTATAAATACGTGTTAGTAGCCAGGAAGAAGCTTGTCTACACAAACAGATGGCCAAAGCAAAGTTTGGGCCAGGTTATTTTTGTTTCTTGGGCCACACCTTGTCTGTGGTGACAGTACTGGAGAGAGAATGTGTTTCAGGTCATTAGGAGCTCAGTGAAGCTATATGGATAACACTGAAGTATTTTATAAGATTCAGTGTAAAGCTGCATAGTTCAAGGAAGCTCATGTCTTATTGGCTATGGCTAAGGTCAGTTATCCACACAATGAGGGGGAAACTCTTTCATAAACAAGTAGATAAATATGGTGCAGGTGGCGCTTAGCCTTGTTTCAGGCTGTAATGTTACCAAAACAGCTCAAGAACAGCTTCAGCTTTTACAGAGCATCAGCAGCAGAGAGTGGTCAGATATAAAATAATGTAAAAGTTGTGTCATGGAAAGAGGACAAATACATGGCATTTTCATGGCTTTGCACACAGATGTCTATCTCTACAAGATACTAAAGAGAGACTATAGAATCATTAGAACTCTTCTTCTAGAAGAAAATAAATTGTAAAATGCTAGGGCTGAAAAAAAACAAATTGAGCTTACCCAATCTAAACATCAGAATAAAACAGGCCTAGTGTCTTGTGGATTTTGCTTTCTGCAAACTCTGTAATGTTCCATGTGTTTCAAAAAAGCTGTTTAGATATATAGGTGATTGTTAGCACTTGATCCATGTTTGATAACAGAGGAAAATCGTAAGACTTCATTTTGCCTTTGGGGCTATCATTTTTCCTGTCTTATGAAAAATAATTATATTTTAAACAGCTGCAAAAAGAGAAGATCTTAAAGAGTTAATTGAATCACATGCTGCTAAAGGAAAGCATTTTCTTTCCTTTTTTTTTTCCTCATCTGAAGTAGGAGTTACATGTGTTCCTTATTACACCCAACATAGTCCAGTAGTTTTTTAAAAAGACATACTCATGCAGCAGTGTATTCTCAAAGACACATTATTTTCAGCTACTAAATCCTGGAGCAACCCAACACGTGTCATTTTTCACCTTCTGGACAGAGTTCTGTGGCTGTAGTGGATGATAGCACATAACATCCATAGAACTGTAAAATGTAATCCCCTACCTGTCTTTACTACACAGGTTTTGGGTGCATTTTTATAGATGCCAGAAGAAAATCTGCTGGCATTTCTTTCAAAGGTAGTCCAAATCAGTGTTGGTGTAGTTATTAATTATTCTGTGGTGTTTAGGCCAAATGTTTTAATGGAAGTAAAAAACACACAAAAACGACAAACGAAGGCAAAACCCACAGCAAATTTACTTCAACTGTAATCACCCAAGTTTGTGAGAGCCAAAGGACAGCAGACTGAGTGTTTTCCCACAAATGGGTTTCTTTTACAGACTTTACTGATGAGGTTGTGATGTACAGGTGTTCGGTGTTGGAGGCGAACAGGGGTGTTCAGAGCAAAGTAGAGATTTTTCAGGGCACTTTCTTCTTCAGTAGGTCAAGCAAGCAAACTCTGTGGTGCTGGGAGAAGGCCAAAGCTGGGCACTTCAGCTGCACATCCTTTTGGCCTTTCTACCTCTGAACAGGATAAAGTAAAAAATACATAAGTTTGTCTGCTAACAGTTTATGCTCATGTGCCAGTTTCCTGGCATTTTATGTGTTTAAACCTCAGTGATCATTGCAGTAGCCAGATCCTAATTGTTTAGTCTCTTTTTTTTTTTTTTTTCCAAAGCAAAGTTTTCATCGGGACTGTGCTTGTCTAGTTCCAACCTAAAGAATTGTTCTGCCTCAATATTAACTTGGATTTTAAAAAAGCCCCATGTACAAGCATACACCCCACTTTTTTACATGAAAAATGTGAGCTAAATATCAAATGTCCTTATTCTTTATTAGGGTAGGCTTTTAGCATTTATTGAGGTAATATACATGGTTTACTAGTGTTTATACTGAATCTCTCTTGTTTGTGATTTTTCAATAGACTGCTTTTTCTTTGCAAAAATTATTTTTAGGACGCTGTTGGTTCATCCTTCTACTTTTCCCATCAGCTGTGGTCTGTTTAACACTATCACCACCTTAGAGAGCACAGTGCTGAGAGAAAACAAAGTAGCTGCTGGTGACCCTGTGACAACTGTCTGGTAATCCTGATTACTAACCTAGAGCATTGTTTAATCTAAAGGCCGAATAAAACCCTGCAGGAGAGAAACACTGTTTTGTTCTAAATGCTTATTAGGAAGGGAGCTGCTGTGTTATAAGCAGCAGAATAATAACCCTCCCTGGCTTGTCGGGGTTCAGATCTAGGCATTCAGTGAATACTTGCCTGGACTTCCTATTGCAAGAAAGAGCTAAGTTTTGGAATTGATGTCAAAGTCAACTAAAACAATAATCAGTAATAGCAGCTTTGTTTTTCAGGGAGGATCAGAGTCGGTTTTGAGCCGTACTAATATAGTTCTAAAGCTAGTATATGGACTTCATTAGGGTTATTCTCTTCTGCACCCTACAGCTGTGACATGGAATCCAGAGTTACTGGGTCCTCTGTCTCCTGCTGTCTGCTTTTAGCTGTCTTGTTTTCTTTGCAAGCAAAGAAAGGAATGAATAGAAATGACTACTTCATCTGCTAGTATCACTAATAATTTCTGCATTGTATGAGAAATGTCACTTTCCTATTTTCCTAAAACTGAAGTTTTCAGGGAATAAATTAGAAAGAAAACTCAGTGCCAGCAAATAAATTATTGAGACTTTTTATAAATGTTTTTTTCCCTATCATACAATTTATTATCCTTTAAGGGTATAATCAACATGCCTTAGGTCACAGATGATCATATAAGTTGTAGAAATTTTAATTCATCAGGGGTGATGTTCTGATTTTACTTCCTTAGCTCCAGCAGTGAAGCAACAATTTAAGTATAAAAACTGTGCCAGTATGGTAAAATACCTCTTCAAAAATTATTAGAACTAGAAAAAATGGGTTGACTGGCACCAACCAGATCTAGAGAGATTGACTCATACAGCAGCAATTGAAAGAAAAAAATATTTGTTGTTAAAAAAAGTATTGCTCTGTGAACCTGTAATATTGTTTTTAGAACCAGAGTGGGAAGAAATGCCTGCTTTAGAAAATTTGTGATCAAGCACTATATCAATTACTGTAGTTCTCACTACTAACAATTAGCATAGTGAATTCCATCCATATTATGTATAGACATGTCAGTCTAAACAACATATAATTATATGCAGGGTAGAGAACTTTTACCTCCATATTTATGTATCTGTGTACATAAGCATGCACACCAATACATACACACATGGATACAAGTCCATTTCAGCCATTATTTATAGATATTCTATATATGCAAGTACATAGGTGAGCATATATATACATCTAATGATCATGTATGTACATGGGCACAGTAATACCCCATGTGATTTTTATACTGATATTTGGCACAAAGCTTCACATTTCCTTAAAAATACTGTCTGTCTTCCATGTAATTCTACTTTCAGAGATGACAATCTATAATTTAGAGAACTAATACACTATCAGCAAAAATTATTGAGAAGTACTTGACAATATCAGAAGTACATGAGAGTGCTGATGATTCTTCCAGGCCATTGGCAGCAGTTTTATTTGTGTAATGCATGGGTCAGTTCTAGCACAGCAATGGGCCCGTGGCCATCCCTGTGTTCTACCTTGCACTTGCAGGATTCCTATTATTAACCAAATAGAGAATTGGACATTGTACATGTTTAATTATTAGCTAAGATATTATTAAAGTTGCGTTTAGGGATTATAGAGATACTATTGATATTTTTGCCAATTAAAAAAAAAATCTTTCAAAAAAAATTTTAAAAAAATCTTTTTTTTTTCAAAGATTTCAGGAGAAAAATCTTTCAATAATACCTTTCTGGCAATATCTGTAGTAGTCCATGAAGGGCTTGTGTCTCCTAATTTATGAAGTTGTCTGGTACATAATTCCTTTTCTCATTGTTTCTGTTACCATCTTCTGTACAATACCATCATCTTCTAATATGATATTATATTGTGAAAACTGAAAATAACCTAATCAAAATAGCTTTCAGATGCTTAATTAGATTTTTTTTGTGTTTGCTAGAAAATAGGATTTTTTAATACCTTTGTTTCTTACAGGATTAAGCAAGTATTAATTCTGTTTTCTAGTATTCATCCTGCTTTGCTGATTAGACTTCTTTAATTATAAGAAGTTTTTATCACTCTTCTGTCCCATAAAAGATAATAAGGTACTTTACAGCTTGAACCCATACAAAATGGTTTTTTTCACCCTTGAAGTCAGTGCACAAGTGATTAACCCCAAAAGTTGCACCAATATTTTTAATAACATTAAAACTGATGGCTTTATTTTTATGATAAGATAAATTAGGGATTTTTTTTTTAAGATACAGTTTAAGAAAGCACTGGTTCTCATTATATGATACAGACATTTTGTGGGATTGCTGAGATTTGTGTATGACTGGTAGAGGTTTGCTATTGGCCTGAGAGTATCAATATTGAGCTAGTGTACATTTGTGTTCAGTGATGACCTCAGAATCATGGACTAGTAATAAGGGGCCTAAAACTAGGGGGCTTTGTTCCATTTTGGTTTCAACAGGTTTATTCCCACCTAAAAATGTTTTTGAGAACTGTCAGTCATTTACTCTTCCTGCCAGGTGATTGTGGACTAACTGGAAATGTCTTGCCGGCTTTACCATTTTAGTTTGCAGATAATCTTCCCTTTTTTCTCGTCAGTTCTATTTAATACCATTGTCATAGCTGAAGATCCAAGTTTCTCTCTCAAGTCCATGGAGTGGTATTAATTTGATTTCATGAAACCTCATAAAGACCATTAAGCTTCATACAGGAACCTGCACTTTGCTTATAACTTAGACATCAGATTACAAGGTCAGGCATGTAATTTTCATAATTTAGAAATAATACTGGATCAAGACTTTTAATACATTGGTTTGTTGACCTATGGCTTTGGATAGTGCCAATTTTTCGTTCTAATCTGTTACAAACATGGCATAGTTACCCAACCTTTGTTATCCTATTATTCTGGTTTATAGATTGATAACCATTCTGTGAGCTATGAGGTGTGGACCTGCCCCTGCTGCATTCCCTGAACTAAAGAGAAAAAAAAAAAAAACCACAAGAACAAAAGGAAAAAGAACCCCCCCCCCCACTAAGCATTAAATTGTAGGGTGATCTGGAGATAAAAACAGAATCTCTTTTTTGCTTTTCAAATATTTGCTTGGCCTTCAAAAGGTATTTGCCTTTTGTGTTTACATTGGATTTATTTTTTTGGCCTGCATGCTGAAAGAGAATGATATATTAAAGAATAATGGACAATAGTGAGGAAAATGCTCTCAGTTTTCACATCTAGCCTGTATTTTCTACTTCAGGTTTATTTTTTTAATCTTGTCTACTTCTATTTAAAAAGAAACTGCTGAGTATTGTAAAGGGTTGTAAATGTGAAAGTATCAGATGAAGTACAGTACAAGAAGATTATCTACAGGTTGGCAGGCAGTAATGAGAGTTGGCAAAGTGCCATTTTCTTCTATGAACCTTTGGGACCTCAAGCTATTCCTGTGAGTGGCAGAACAATGTAAGGCTTCAAAAGCCCGTGATCTGTCATTTACAGGAGTGCTTTCTGCTGTTCCTGAGAGACAGGTGAGGTTTGTCTCTCTAAAGTTGTATAAATCTTCACCAAGGCAAAAGGGAAGATGCATTGGCTGAGAGTTGATGTCCGTGTCATATCATCTTCAATTCTTTCCCTCTGGATGGCGTCAGAGCTTCCTTGGAACCTGCATTGTGCCTTGTGGATTTACTTTCATTAAAAGAGCAGGGTTTAAGCAAGTTTGTATAAAAATATAATGTAATTTAAAACCCCACACTCAAGGGAAGCACCACTTTGTGACAATTGCCCGTTCCAAGTTTATCTTTTTTGTTGCTCAAGTCAGTCCCTTTGTCATTTTACACACAACTACTACATCATCAAAAGATTGTGATTTTGTTAGAGTGAAGTCATGAGGTGGAGATATTTCCCATATCTTCTCATGCAATGCTTTATTATTTTTGATGCTACTAACTTAAAAACAAACATGACCCAATGATTTATTTGAAGTATCTTGATTAACGTGCTTTGAAAACATGGGCATTTATAATAGATAAAAATATATTTCACCACATGTATGTCATAAAGCTCTTAGTATGTTACAGTTTGTGAAAATTACAGTCAGTTAATAATGTGTCAGCTCCCCACTGTGTGCTTCGTAGGATACTGAATGGGTGTTACAAGATTTATTTGCTGGATTTTGCAGGTTTTCTGTAGCGTGTCAGATGCCTTGCTGATTGCTTGGTGAAGCCTAGAGCATGAGCTCCCTCCTGCAATGTTTACTTTAAGTCAATCTACATTTGCTTAAAAGTATGACAGAATTAAAATCAAATCACCTCCTTGGAACTTTCCTAAAAGCCTGGATACTCTTTAGTGAGAATATTGCGTGTAATTTAGATGCACACTTATGTGGGAATCACAATTTACTTTGTAGTTCTTAGAATTACAGGGAATAGATTGGTAATAAAACATGTATTGTAGTGTTACTAAAGTGATAATAATATTGCAAATAATTTATATACTATGGGATTTTGAAGGGGGGATAGGGAGTTACTTCTTTATTGACTTTGTTCATAATGTATTTACAAGGATTCTCTCTCCTTTTAAACCTTTCGTTCTTATGTATTTCCTTGACCTGTTCATGTCTTCTAGTTCTTTCATTCATAAAATTTCTTGGCCTTGTTGGTACAGTGCTATTTTACACCTAAAATCTTAGACAGTGGGAATGCTCAGTTAAGTTTTGAGTTCTATTATCTTTCTGGTGATTTTTTTTTTTTCTTGCTGGGAATACATTGGAGCATTTCTGTTTAAATATTTCCATTCATGTCCTGCAGTGTGGGCAGCCTTCAAGTTTAGTTAAAAGTTGCAGAAATACCTGTTTTCAAAAAACATAAAATCCTGAAGACAATTGATGACTGGGATTAAAACTGTAGGATGGCAGGCAATTTGGGCAACACATAGGTGGTGTCTGTGGTGTTCCATTGACCTGCCATATAGAATGTTATATCAGGATAACATGAAGGGTAAATTTCTGTGTGACTTCAAGAGCACTAAGCACCAACTTGTATAGCAATTGGGCAAAAAAAAAAAAAAAAAAAAAATCAAATGGAGTTTAGAAAAAGAGAAATTGTGTGGGCTGATTTAGGATTTGAGGCTCTTGTCTGATGCTAATAAAGTGTTCTGATGTCATTCATTTTGTAGCTATAATGTACCCTACAGAAATAATTTGTATAATATGTGCTTGCATGTTCTATATTGAATGAGGTATATGTTCATAATTTCTGGCTTTCAGATTTAAATCTGTTAACACAGCAAGAGCTCAATGAGTTCTGATAATAATAGTCCTATAATGCAGAGATACTGAGAACTATGCAAATCGAAGGAGTCATTCATTTCACAAAAGTAGTAAAGAAAGGAACTTGCCAGAGTTGCAAAGAACCATTTCTGCAAGGGTCACACAGAATCGATTAGCCCATAATCAAAATATTTTTGAGACATCTTATGATTTTGAGAGAGGTAATTGAAAAGGAGTTTTGAGAATGGGTGTTTTGAGAAGTATATTTCAGATCTACTACTTTCGACTATATTTGTCTCATGTGCCCTAAACACACGCATATTAAGAAATATAGGTTTTAATTCCATGTCTGGTTTCTACTGAGACCATATATCAGGAGAGTAAGGCTCTTTTCCAGATAATTATTTGGGGAGGTATAAGCTTTTTCTTTCTGTTTCTCTTTCCCATTTTGTGTGTAACTATGTATGCAAAGTAGGAGTAGTAGAAATTTCTAGAATTAATATGGAACAAAAATTAGTTTTAAACTTTGTTATCTTTTTATTTGCAACTTCTCCAGACTTTCTTCTTCATTTAAAATTTACCTCTCTTCCCTGCCTTGTAAAAACATATTTATTTTGTGTTGGTTTATTTGGAAATATTAGAGCACTGTGGGCAGGGTTTATGGAGATATCATATAGAGTGTTTCTTGCATGCAGAATGAAGTGGTCATTTTCTTTCTGTTTTGTGCTTTCCCATGTTTTTATATATTTAGTTGTAATTGCATTTCATTGTGGAGGGTGTGTTCCACAAACAGGCTGGACTGGCACACTGCTGGGGCACCTTCAGGGGGCCCTGTGGTTCTGCAGAGAGTGTTTTGAGCTGATAGCATTATTTCTATCTTTCTAGCTCAAAACTTGGAACGTTCGAAATATCAACTTTGCATCTGGTCATTTTCATAAAGTTTCTGGCAAATCTAGAGGAGATATTCCCAAAATCTTCTCATAGTATATTACCATGCTGGAATAATTCCTGTTCAACCTTTCAGTTGGTCTCAAGTGACAACTTTCTGGTAGGTGCTGGGCAGGCATTTGGTTCATCAGGCACCTTAATCCGTCTTTCATTGGTTTAAGCCTAACCTGGTCTCTAGGCTTGTTTTAAAGTGCCTCCATCCCTCCTTTCCTCCCCATGCCCCAAAACCCAGTGCCTGGTAAAGGCACCTGGGAGAGCCCCAGGCATCTCTTGACCCTGTTATTAACCATTCTGGAGGAGGATGAGTGGGAAGCACTCCACAGCCTCAGGTGCCCTTTAGAAAGGTCTGGTGCCAAGGCTGTTAGAGCAGTGGGAACTAGGGGGAACTGTGCACCCATTCCCATTGGTGATCCATGAGGTCTGCCTAGTAAAGCTGCACCTTAAAATATCTTGAGTGAAATCCTGATTCTGCTGAAGTCGCTGGCTACTTAGGCATTACTTTTATATCAGCAAGGATTTCACCAGTATTTTTATTTTGCAGCTGTAGAGGGGGGGGAAGCCTGAACCAAGATGAATGTGACTTCACATTGTGAAATAGATTCTGTGCTAGTTTCATCCTTGCCTTCCTCCCATCTGAATAACAGTAAATGATGTTCTCTGTTAATAAGTGTGTACTTTGTCTAAATTGCATTTATTTTTCTTTTGCCATATATGCCATTTTACTATTTTACTATTAATCATCCCCTTCTGCTCTTTACTGTACAAAGACACTGTTGTGCTGATGGAGCATATTTAATCTTTGGTTCCGACATGTATTTTATTTCTATTGTTGTTTTCCCATTTCTTTATGGAAAATCTTGCTTTATTGACTCTTAAATCATGGGTTAAGCCCTTATTGAAAACACGTTCTGTATGTACTTCTTGTGAGTGAAAGAAGTTCTTTTGAGGTTATAGGCTAGGCTTGTACAAATACTTCACTATACAGTAAAAATTCAGAGGTCTCCTATATGTTATCTAAAGCTAGAAATATACCCATTTACTCTGCAGCACATCATAAAAGAGATGCATACTATGTTCACGTCTGTCAGTGCCTTAAGTCACCACTCTACAGTCTTTTTTAAATTTTCTTTTTATTGAAACCAAGAAACAAAACAAAGACCAAAAAAAAAAAAAAAAGCAAAATCAACATCAATTACATGTCAACATGACATCAAACAGCTTAATATATCAAAAAAATAAATGCATGATCTGGTGACTCAATGGACTCAGGGATTTCTGCCCATTTGGCATTTACAGAGAGGTAAAGAAAAGGCAAATAGCTGCACATCTGTATTGGGAAAAATGTCCAATCTAAAATTGGTCATCGTGACAGCATCAGAAACCTCTCAGCTGAGGTTACTTGGAAATAAATAATACAAGGAAGAGGAAGAGATGTTCCAACAGTCTTGCTCTTATATACATTTAGAGTTTTGTGCAATGAGCATTGTGCAGGTGTAAATCTTTGTATAAAAAGATTACTTTAAGGATGGAGATATTCTGCTTACTGATGCTAGGTAAGGTTTGTAGTTGGATGTGTAGTACAGCTGCATGCAGAGTAATGCAAAAATGCAATGAGAAAAAAAAAATCTCTGAAAATAAATGTGACTATCTGGTGAAACTATTAAAATAAATACTGACTCCAAGCCTATTTGTATATTTGCTGAAAGACATATGAAAAAGCCTCTTTGTATAAGTAATAAACACATGAAAACCACTGAGAATTGGTTAAGCCCCTAAAATAATATTCTGGGAATTCCATTCATTATTATAGCAAAGGGCATCATAACTTTATGGTAAGTAGGGAAGGCTAGGAGAGAGGTGAGACTATGGGGGTGGGAACTAGAGAAAGAAAACCCAGAAAGATCCAGAATCAAACACAGCCTCTGTTATTTGAATTTGTTGTTCGTTTTCAATGGAGTGATAACTGGAACAGCTCAGGCTGAACTGCCTGGCTCGACACTCCTCATTCTAAGGAATTTGGATGTGTTTCACAGCTTACATCTGGACAACAGGGCACAGGATAAAAAAGGCACAAGGATGGATCACATTCTCTTTGCACAGTTAAGGCTTGAAGCCAATATCTAATAAATGTATGGATGAAAAAAGATAAGTACACATAGACACATAGATTTATATATCTACACAAACGTGTTCATGCGTATATAAATCCAGATTCACAAGGGATTTCTCATTTTGTTGTTAGATCAGTTCATAGATCTATGTTCTGTCTCTTCAGAGTCAAAAGAAGTTACCTTCTGGAATTTATTTTTCATTTTTTTTTCTTACCAAAGCTGACTATTTATTCAGCGCTATCTGAGATCTCTTTTTGTTAATCTTATTACAAGTACAGCTATAGGCCTCAAAGGAGGTGATAAGTGACCCATTGGACCTGGAAATGGTGCTTTCTGTGACAGCAGGGAATACGTTATGAACTCCTTATCTTATCTTTTAGATCAGCGATAACTTCAGTGAGACCACTTGGTCAATATTGTACATCTCACTCTACGGTCTCCCCCAAGCAGTGACAAAATTGTGCCCAGTGCATGTAACTTGGCTTCTATGGATGGCAGAGCAGAGCATAGTGCACCACAGAGCCTGTGGGGAGAAGCAGCTCCTGTGGGGAAAATAGCAGTACACGGGAACCTCAAAGGAAATTTAAGAAGGGATGGTGTGAGCCTATGTGTGCTTGTGTGTTGAAGTCTGAAGGCAGAGAACTATGAGGGCTATGTGGAACATTTCCTGGAGCTTACAGCTCATGAACATGGCAGGATTGTCAGCCCTGCAGTGTCCATCCCTTCCCTCTGGGCCCCTGCCAGTGCCCCTGTGCCCTGTGTCAGGCGCTGCATCCCAGCCCCGGGGTGGGAGCTCCTCAGGGCATCCTCCTGCTGCTGTTCTAGCACTCTCCCACCCCACGTTCTCTTCAGCTGAGGAAGGACTTTTCAGTCTCCCGCTACACCGTCCCCCAGATGCTTGGATGTCAAAGTCCAGAGGACTTTGGATAACTCCATTTCTGCTATTCCATTTTGTCCTTGCTGTTTCAGGTTGCTAAAGGCAGGGAGTGTAAACTATCTTAGTCTTTTATTTGTACACTCATTTGTTTTGAGTGAGCTAACAGTAAACCACCAACTGTCATATCCCAGAATTTATCAAAATGGCACATAGAGAATACAACTGTAACAACCAATTCCTTTGTTTCCCTGCTCTATTATGATTTCATTGTAAAATTTATTTTTCAAAATTTGCTCATTCCATTCTCCTACACAGAAGATCACTGCTGCCACCGAAACACTTTGGCATATGATATGTCCCATTTTAAAACCTTTACAGGCATCTGGCATCTCCTCATTTGCCTCATCTAGACACAGATCAGTCCCTCTCTGTAGTCAGCACAAGTGAAATGCAGCCTTTGCTGGAGCAGTTTAGCAACCCTGATGTATAGACATTGTTTCAAAGGAATGTATAGAAGCAGCATCACAACCTTTAAGGGCTTGACCCATCCTGGAGGAGAGAGAGAACTTCAAACTTTAACACTTCCTTCCAAACTACTCTAAAACCTCTTTAGTGTGAAAGCGTCTCTCTTGGAAGCATAAAAGATTTAGCTCTTTTGCTCCAGGCAGGACTTTTAAACCTAATACTTATATAAGTAAACTGTCCCCTCTAGTTCTCATATTAACTTCTAATGCCACACTGGCAGGCTTGTTGGTTATATTCTGGGTGTGTGAAATAGGCAGCTGCTGGAGATGGGCTGGCAGGCTAACATGGGCTGAGGTAACATTAGCAGCAAGATGGATTTTGGTTTTGACTGCTGCCTTAAGGGAAATTCCTGAAAATGTTTCTCTTATGTATTTAGTGCATGTAGTCCATTTTTCACATGTTTGGGTATCAGTGCAATATTTCTGCATTTCATTGTGTTTCATGTTTTTCTGCAATGAGATGAAGTATTGTGCTGCTGACAATGTTTAAATAAAAGCCTGGGTAGCATTTTGCAATGAAAATGAGAAGATTTTTTTTTCCAATTTAAGTTAGCATGAGACAAGAACACAAGTGTCTACTCTTTCAAGGAATTTATAAAGCTGGCAGTGATGTGGTTGTAGTAGTATGCCAC
Source organism: Vidua macroura (assembly GCF_024509145.1). Lineage (NCBI taxonomy): Eukaryota > Metazoa > Chordata > Aves > Passeriformes > Viduidae > Vidua > Vidua macroura. Next base: position 50,511,171 of record NC_071576.1, read on the forward strand.
AGTTACCTTTTGACAGCTTCATTAGCATTATGCAAATATTTCTGTCAATTTTTGAACAAGCTGCATTTGCGATGAAAAACCTTACCGTGTGGACAGGAAGACTTTGCACAAAGTGTAGATTTAACACCCTCTTGACTCCAAAC